>NC_142938.1:52083891-52311227 GCF_046866305.1 Octopus bimaculoides | reverse complement strand
AGAGTTATTAATATTTCTAAGTCTCTCTAAAAGAGACTACGGCAGCGGTACTGGAAATTAATAGTTATCGCCAAGCCAACATGGCAGTCCCAAAATTAGGACGAAAGCTGCCGTGATATATATATATATATATATATATATACATATATATATATATATATATATATATATATATATACATAATATATATATATATATATATATATATATATATATATATATATATATATATATATATATATATATATTATACATATATATATATATATATATATATATATATATATATACATATATATATATATACATATATATATATATATATATATATATATATACATATATATATATACATATATATATATATATGCATATATATATATATATATATATATATATATATATATACATATATATATATATATATATATATATATATATATATATATATATATACTCTCTCCATGAAATTCAATCGAATTCAGTTGTTGTCTTAAATTCATGCTTATTCATTTTCTAAGCTTCCTAAATTCATGCTACGTTATATTCTAATCACCCAGAATTCATTGCTCTTTTAAAAAATTACGATTTATGCATTGTTGTCTCTCAAATATTTAAAATCTACAATTAAGAGCCCTCTCTACTCGCTGGCGGTACCTACCCACCACCACTACCCATTTTCCTTTATTCAAAAATTCTTATCGCTCCTTAAAATTATGGCTTTTAAGTGTTGATTTCTCAGCCCAAGAATTACAGCGTGATGTGCTGCTTGACTGGTCCCCCCTCTCCCTCTCTCTCTCTCTCTCTCTCTCTCTTTATATATATATATGATGATGATGATGATGATCTTTTCTCCCGCCATGCCTCTGTCTACCCCTCCATCCCCCTTCGTAGTTTTTCCTTTAAGGTCTTCAGGTTCTGGCTATATATAAATGAGAAACCCATTCTAAATTATCTCGCTGACGTACTACGACGAAATACCCAAGATGCAGATAAGATAGAGATTTTTATTTATTTACGGCCTCAAACATCTCAATACCTTGCGCTTTCTTGTTTCTCTCCATGAAATTCAATCGAATTCAGTTGTTGTCTTAAATTCATGCTTATTCATTTTCTAAGCTTCCTAAATTCATGCTACGTTATATTCTAATCACCCAGAATTCATTGCTCTTTTAAAAAATTACGATTTATGCATTGTTGTCTCTCAAATATTTAAAATCTACAATTAAGAGCCCTCTCTACTCGCTGGCGGTAACCCGCCCTCCCACCCCCTCCACCGGAAGTTCATTCGTCTGTCATCCCTCTGTCATCCCACCCCCTCCACCGGAAGTTTCATTCCTCTGTCATCCCACCCCCTCCACCGGAAGTTCATTCCTCTGCCATACCACCCCCTCCACCGGAAGTTCATTCCTCTGTCATCCCACCCCCTCCACCGGAAGTTCATTCCTCTGTCATCCCACCCCCTCAACCGGAAGTTCATTCCTCTGTCATCCCACCCCCTCAACCGGAAGTTCATTCCTCTGTCATCCCACCCCCTCCACCGGAAGTTCATTCCTCTGCCATCCCACCCCCTCCACCGGAAGTTCATTCCTCTGTCATCCCACCCCCTCCACCGGAAGTTCATTCCTCTGCCATCCCACCCCTCCACCGGAAGTTCATTCCTCTGTCATCCCACCCCCTCCACCGGAAGTTCATTCCTCTGTCATCCCGCCCCCTCCACCGGAAGTTCATCCCTTTGTCATCCTGTCAACCTCGGCTGTCTCCCGGAACCCATCTAGTGGCCTTGGCCATCCTCTCCCCTACCTTTGGGTAGCGCATTAAGGTTGAGAAATGTTTGCAGGTTGTAGGTAATGTTTTGCTTATGAATTCTTCCAATTGCAAGTTTTCTTTTCAGGTACACGACACTGCTTTTCCTCTTCCCAGGCTACAGGCCCACACCCCCAACACCCATACTGTTAGGATTGGCACTCTCAACGTCGGCACGCTGAAAGGTAGATCTGGTGAAATTGTTGAGATGCTTGAACGGAGATGCGTAGATATGTGCTGCATCCAGGAAGTAAGATGGAGAGAAGGTTCTGCAAGGTTCCTCACAGGCAAAGAACACAGGTACAAGATTTTCTGGGCAGGGAACACTGACGGGGTCGGGGGCGTAGGAATACTTCTAGCGGAGAAATGGGTGGATAAGGTAATCGAGGTCGTTAGAGTAAGTGACAGAGTACTTAAGATCAGACTAGTGCTTCATCATAGATTAGCTACTGTCATCTCAGCCTATGCACCTCAACCTGGGCTACCAGATGGTCTGAAAGACCAATTCTATGACACCCTCTTGCAAACTACCTCGTCGACGAGTGACAGGGACCTTCTCTTTGTGGCTGGAGACTTCAACGGTCATGTCGGACGTCGTGCTGGGGGCTTCCATGGCATACATGGAGGCTATGGCTTCGGTTCCCGCAACGAGGAGGGAACCAGACTGCTGGAGTTCTGTGATGCAACCAATCTTATGGTCTGCAATACCAACTTCAGGAAACCTGCCAGTCACCTAGTCACCTACCGCTCCGGCAGACACTCTAGCCAAATCGACTACATCCTCGCCAGAAATAGGGAAAGAGGGCGGCTTATAAATGCCAAAACCTACCCTGGCGAAGAATGTACCCCACAACATAGATTAGTAGTTAGCGACTTTGGGATCAAGGCAAAATGGGTGCCCAGAATTAGACAGGCTTGGAGAAGAAGGGTGTGGAAGCTTAAAGACCCTGCAAACGGACAGAGACTTAGAGACAAGTTACTTGAAGCATTTAACGAAATAGAAGGGGATATAGCATCATACAACGTGGAAGACAATTGGAGATTTCTGCGGGACAACCTGTTGAAAGCCACCGACCAGATTTGTGGGTGGTGTAAGGTCCCCTCCCAACCCAGAGTAACGTGGTGGTGGAACAAGGAGGTAGACAGGGCTATTAGACAAAAGAAACAAGCTTGGAAGGACTGGAAGAACGGTGGTAGCAGGGAATTGTACCAATGTGCCAGAAGGGAGGCTAGGCGACAGGTTTATTTAGCCAGAGGGGAAGCAGATAAGGAAAGATTTGCCAATGTTCTGCGCCGTGAGGACCAAAGACTCGAGGTATTTCGGGTTGCAAGACAGTGTAGGAGAGAGAATAGTGATGTTGTAGGAGAGAAATGTGTTCGCATGGATGATGGTACGCTTGCATTAAATGAGGATGCAAAGAAAGAGGTCTGGAGATGCCACTACGATAGATTGCTTAATAAAGAGAATGAATGGGAGAAAGAGAGCCTGCCTTATGTCGACCCAATAGAGGGACCAGCTATCCGAGTTGATAGTACCAGGGTAGATAAAGCAATTAAGAGTATGAAGACCGGGAAAGCCCCCGGCCCATCAGGAATCACTGCAGAGATGCTCAAAATATCTGGCAGTGTTGGCTATAGCCTAGTCACCCGTATTACGAACCAGGTGATACACGAAGGAGTCATACCCTATGACTGGTGTAGCAGCATCATAGTCAACTGCTACAAAGGTAAAGGGGACGCTTTAGATACAAATAATTACAGAGGCATCAAGCTGTTAGATCAGGTTATGAAAGTTACAGAGAGGGTCATAGCCCAACTAATTAGGGAGCGAATCAATTTAGATGAGATGCAGTTTGGGTTCGTGCCAGGTAAAAGCACTACTGATGCCTTATTTCTAGTGAGACAGTTGCAAGAGAAATACCTAGCCAAGGATAAACCTCTGTACCTGGCTTTCGTTGACATGGAGAAAGCCTTTGACAGGGTCCCCCGATCCCTTATCTGGTGGTCAATGAGGAAACTTGGGATAGAAGAATGGCTAGTGAGAGCTGTGCGAGCCATGTACAGAGATGCGGCCAGTAAGGTGAGGGTTGGAAATGAGTACAGCAATGAATTCCGGGTAGAGGTAGGGGTCCACCAAGGTTCCGTCCTCAGCCCCCTATTATTTACCATAGTCCTCCAGGCAATCACAGAGGAGTTCAAGACAGGTTGCCCCTGGGAGCTCCTCTATGCTGATGACCTTGCCCTAATTGCGGAGTCACTATCAGAACTAGAGGAGAAGTTTCAGGTGTGGAAGCAAGGTCTAGAACTGAAGGGCCTTAGAGTCAACCTAGCTAAAACCAAAATCCTAATAAGTAGGAAGGTAGATAAAACACAAACCCCTTCAGGTAGATGGCCCTGCTCAGTATGTAGAAAAGGAGTAGGTAGTAACTCTATAAGATGTACCCGGTGCAAGCTATGGACACATAAGAGGTGCAGCAACATCAAAGGCAGGTTAACTAGCAAGTTAGTTTTTGTTTGTGGCAGATGTTCAGGTGCAATAAAGACTGCAAACAAACAGGAAACAACTTCTATCTCATTCCAGGGTGAAAAACTAGAGGTAGTCGATAGCTTCCGCTATCTGGGCGACCAAGTTAGTAGTGGGGGTGGGTGCGCTGAAAGTGTAGCTGCTAGAATAAGAATAGCCTGGGCAAAGTTTAGAGAGCTCTTACCCCTGCTGGCGACAAAGGGACTCTCACTCAGAGTAAAAGGCAGACTGTATGACGCATGCGTACGAACAACCATGCTACATGGCAGTGAAACATGGGCTGTAACTGCTGAGGACATACGTAAGCTCGCAAGGAATGAAGCCAGTATGCTCCGTTGGATGTGTAATGTCAATGTGAATACCCGTCAGAGTGTAAGTATCTTGAGAGAAAAGCTGAACATTAGAAGCATCAGTTGTGGCGTGCAAGAGAGACGATTGCGCTGGTATGGACATGTGGTGAGAATGGAGGAGGATAGCTGCGTGAAAAAGTGCCACACCCTAACAGTTGAGGGAACCCGTGGAAGAGGTAGGCCCAGGAAGACCTGGGCTGAGGTGGTGAGGCAAGACCTTCGTACATTGGGCCTCACCGAGGCGATGACTACGGACCGAGACCTTTGGAAATGGGCTGTGCGTGAGAAGACCCGGCAAGCCAAGTAAGATCGTTGCCAGTGCCCCTGGACTGGTTCTTGTGCGGGTGGCACATGAGATGCACCATTTTGAGCGTGGCCGTTGCCAGTACCGCCTGACTGGCTCCTGTAGGATTTTCGAGCGAGATCGTTGCCAGTGCCCCTGGACTGGCTTGTGCGGGTGGCACATAAAAGACACCATTTCGAGCGTGGCCGTTTTCGTGCGGGTGACACGTAAAAGCACCCACTACACTCTCTGAGTGGTTGGCGTTAGGAAGGGCATCCAGCTGTAGAAACTCTGCCAAATCAGACTGGAGCCTGGTGTTGCCATCCGGTTTCACCAGTCCTCAGTCAAATCGTCCAACCCATGCTAGCATGGAAAGCGGACGTTAAACGATGATGATGATGATGATGATGATATATATATATATATATATATATATATATATATATATATATATATATATATATATATATATATATAATTATTCAATATTAATAGTTTTGTATTAGAAAACCAAGAATTTATACAAGGCTGTAAAAGAAGTGTTCAAACTAGTTGAGACAAAGGTACAAAGTTAATTGCAGAATAAAACCGTTAGGTCATCGGCTCAAAAAGCCACAGCCCACCAATGACCACATATAAGAAGTACAGCATAAACCACAAAACCAAATTAGCAAAGGGAAGTCAAAATTTTTATACATAACAATAAAATCGATTAAAAATATAATAGAATAACATAAATAAATAAACTGCGACTAAAAAGTTGATTAGAAATATTATAGACCGGTACAGATATAGTGGAATAAAAATATATATAGAGAGAAAAAATAATATTTCTAATCAACTTTTTAGTCGCAGTTTATTTATTTATGTTATTCTATTATATTTTTAATCGATTTTATTGTTATGTATAAAAATTTTGACTTCCCTTTGCTAATTTGGTTTTGTGGTTTATGCTGTACTTCTTATATGTGGTCATTGGTGGGCTGTGGCTTTTTGAGCCGATGACCTAACGGTTTTATTCTGCAATTAACTTATATATATATATATATATATATATATATATATATATATATATATATATATATATCATCATCATCATTTAATGTCCGCTTTCCACGCTAGCATGGGTTGGACAATTTGACTGGGAACTGGCGAACCAGATGGCTACACCAGACTCCAATCTGATCTGGCAGGGTTTCTACGACTGGATGCCCTTCCTAACGCCAACCACTCCGAGAGTGTAGTGGGTGCTTTTTACGTGCCACCAGTACGAGGGCCAGTTCAGCAGTACTGGCAACAGCTACGCTCAAATGGTGTTTTTTTACGTGCCACCTGCACAGGAGTCAGTTCAATGTTTTGTTTACATGCCACACACACACACACACACACACACACACACACACACATATATATATATACATATATATATATACAAAGTACTCAAAATTCATATATATTATGATACAGGGATATTACAAAGGAGTTAATTGGGCCATTCTGTTTTCTTTTTTTTTTATGATGGTATTGTGACTAGTTCTATGTTTTATTTGAATTTGCTGTGACAATCTGTCATGTCAATTCATTATAACACAGGAAATCCTCTACACACTTTAACAACTGATAACTCAGTTTTCATTTTTTTTTCACATTTAACCCATTTGAAGTAATGAAGGGAGCTAGACTAAGCTTTGAACAAAAGAAATTTATTTGAAAGTGTTACTGTAAGTTTGACAATGCAGTCAAAGTACAGAAACAGTTTAGGTGGGAGTTTCAAACAGATCCATCTGTGTTACTCACCATCATTCAAATTAGAGAAAAGACTGGAGCAGATGGAACTGTTCAGTATGTCCTCAAGAAATGTCCAAGAAAACTGCAGACATTGACAAGTTCCACAAAGCAAGAAAGATTACTAGAAATGTATTGCTAGAGTTTAAGAAAATATGTATGGCAAATTGTGAGATAGGAGTTTCAAAATCAAGTGTTCATAGCATTTTGAAGCTTTGTTTTGAAAAAAATTATATTTCAAGAATAGTCCACGCCCTCAGTATGAGTCACACTGAAGAGTGGACTTTTCTAAGTGGTACTTGACAAGATGAGTACAAAATGCACACTCTCCAACAAAGATTGTTTGAAATGATGAGGAAACATTTAAGTTAAATGGCTCAATTAAGTGCAATTATTGCACCTACTGAGGACCTGATAATCTGCCTATTACAAAAGAACATCATGTTAAATTACCAGGAATTAAATTACAGTATGGTCTGGCTTAACGATTAATCGAACTGTTGTTTTCTTTATTATGATGGTACTGTGACTGTTTCTATTTTATTTGAAATTACTATGACAGCCTGTCATGTCAAGCATTCAAGATGACTTTGAAGATGTGGAATTTTATTTCCAGCAAGATGAGGCACCCACCCCACTACCATAGTAACATAACAGCCTACCTTGATGAGATTTTGCAAAACTGGCAACAGTTGATAAATAGAGAACAGTCATTAAACGAGAATGTGTACAACTGCCAAATGAAATGTTTCGTGATGTTTGCAATTTCCATTGTTTTGTGTTATCAGCAGTGCCTGGGCCAAAATGGTCATCAGTCTGAAAATAGGCTTTCATAATAAAATTAAATTCTGTCTGTAGATCCTATAAAATTTTAAAAATGAAATGTTTTTGCATAAACACTGATTTTATAATCATTTGGTTTGTGTAAAGATTTTTGAATATTTTCTATATGTGTTTAGTTGTGTGTGTGTGTATGTGTGCATATATATATATATATATATATATATATATATCATTGCTTAACATCCATCTTCCATGCATGCATGGGTAGGACAGTTGACAGGAGCCAGCCAAGTAGAAAAACTACCCAATGCTACTGTGTCTGTTTTGGCAGGGATTTTATGGTTGGATGCCCTTTCTAATACCAGCCACTCTGCAGAGTGGACTCAGTGCTTTTTACGTGGCACTAGCACAGGCAAGGTTAGTTTTGGCATGGTTTTTACAACTGGATACCCTTCCAAATGCCAACCACGTTACAGTGTGGACTGGATGCTTTTAATGTGGCACCAACACTGGCATGGTAACCAAGTAAGTCGCAAGACAAGGAATTATGAGAGAGGCAGGGACATTTGAGGAAGGGAACTTGTGTCAGAGGATGAAAGGTCAGAGTGTGACAAAGTGACAGAGGGACAGAAGCAGGTGTCTTGCCACAACAGAGAGGGCATTCGAGGAGGTGATCCAGTATCATATGATCAAAGGTTAGAGTGTAACAGAGAAATAGAGAGGCAGAAATAGGTGTCTTGCTATAGAGAAGGTACATGGTCACCCAGTGAGAGAGGATGAGTGAGAGAGAGAGGATGAGTGAGAGAGAGAGGATGAGTGAGAGAGAGAGGATGAGTGAGAGAGAGAGGATGAGTGAGAGAGAGAAGATGAGTGAGAGAGAGAGGATGAGTGAGAGAGAGAGGATGAGTGAGAGAGAGAGGATGAGTGAGAGAGAGAGGATGAGTGAGAGAGAGAGGATGAGTGAGAGAGAGAGGATGAGTGAGAGAGAGGGACATGAAAGAAGCTAGAAACAAGTGTGCTGAAGTAAAGAATATACTTGGTTACCTAGTCAGAGAAAAAAACAAGAGAAGGAGAGAGAGAGTGACCAGGGCAATGAGAGAGAGAGAGAGTGACCAGGGCAATGAGAGAGAGAGAGAGTGACCAGGGCAATGAGAGAGAGAGAGAGTGACCAGGGCAATGAGAGAGAGAGAGAGTAAGAGTAAGAAACAGCAAAAGTGTAAAAGAGAGCATATGTACAAGGGGATACTGAAAAATAACTGGAAACATTCTCTGTGAGACAAACCCATTGTAGTTCAGGCTTCCATTGCTAGAAGCCACTTGATGCAACCCTCAGGTATCAGTCTGCTAACCAGCAGTCATACTGTCATGTGGTGTGTCTTTGCTTTGCAGTGCTTCTCCCCTGTTTGTCGATTTTTGTGTTGGCTGAAATGAAGGAACAGCGTGCTTCCGTGAAATCCTGTTTTCTGTTGGGGAAAATGATGGCCAAAACAGTTGTCATGCTTCAAACAGATTACAAGGACGCTGTCATGAGCAAAACACAAGTTTACAAGTGGTTTCCATGCTTCCACACATTAGGAATGGTCACTTGTCACTTGAAGACCAACCTTGTTCAGGACAACTGTTGATCTCTCGAACGAATGGAAACATAAAGAAAATTCCTGAACTGACCATGGAGGGCCATCCCTGACCAATTGACACACTTGTTGATATGACTGGTGTGTCTTGGAGCTCCTGCCTATGGATTCTGAGCAAGGAATTGCAAATGTAAAGGGTTGCAGCAAATTTTTTGCCTTGCCTGCTCATGGAAGATCAAAAGCATTTACAACTGAATGTGTATCATGAACTGAAAGAACAGTTGGAAGTTTATTTGGACCTTTTTTTTGGAAGGTCATCACTGGTGACAAAAGCTAGTGCTACAGAATTTGCAGATGTGGAAGAGATGAACAAAAAAATGACAGAGGCATTAAAAGGTATCACTTCACAAGAGTTCCAGGACTGCTTCGAACAGTGGAAAATGAGTCTGGACTGATGCATTGCTTCAAATGGAGAATACTTTGAAGGCAATGAAAGTGTAAACATGTAAAACTAAGTGAATAAAATAATATTGTAAAATTCTGGTTTCTTTTGGGTATTATACTTATTTATTATACTTATTTATATTATACTTATTTATTGTACTTTTAATTATAAACTTTTTCTATATGTGACAGTGGATTTTCATCGATGAGTTCATAGACCTTGGTTCTTTTCCCTAATACTATATATTAATATATTTTATACTGTGAAGCTTAATTTAATTTTAATTTTTAATAAATTGATTTTAATTGAGTTTTTACCTGTAATTTTGGATTTTATCCCTAATATTATTATTATTATTATTATTATTATTATTATTATTATTATTATTATTATTATTATTATTATTTATATATATATATATATGTATATATATATATGTATATTTCTCTTTTAGAAGTTTGGTTTGTTATGGCTGGTCAGAGAGTGACCAATGGGGGCCTGAAAAGTTCATAGACTTACTATGATGAAGTGGTGCTAGAGCTATGAAATCTTACATGTATTACTTTCGAATCTTTCCTATTAATAACTGCATTGTTTCTTTCCAAGTAAGCTGACATCTCACTGTTCAAAGATTTCAAATGTAACTACTAGTAACTTCTCTTGAAAATGGATAAAACTTGGCATTCTGGTGTTTTGAAATACCTACAGAAAAATAATTAAGCCCCCAACGACATTCATGCTGACATACTTGCTATATTAGGGCATGACACTCCAGCTTTATCAACAGTGCAAAAGTAGGCAGCTGAATTTAGGAGGAAAAGAGAGAGTCTTGAAGATGACCCGAGGTCTGGACATACTACAACTGCTAACACCAAGGAAAACATGGATCGTGTTCACTACATTAAATCAAAAAGCCAATGCTGCTAGCATATCCTGTGAGAATATTCTGCACAATGAACAAGACATGACAAAGGTTTCTGCTGGGTAAGTGCCATGTCTTCTGACACTTGATCAAAAGTGTACCAAAGCTGATCACATCACAAGAAAATCTGACATCGTTTGAGGCAGATACAGCTAGTTTCCTTGAATGTTTCCTAATTCAGGACAAGTGTTGGCTTCATCACTTTAAGCCAGAGACAAAGAGACCTTCCATGCAGTGGAAACATCTCTCCTCACGTGCTTTAAAGAAGGCCAAGGTCGTTTCATTTGCCGGGAAGATGATGGATTCAGTTTTGGGAATGCAAAAAGCATAGTGCTTATTGACTATCTTCAAAAGAGCCACACCATCAATGGAGAATACTATGCCAACTTCATGAGGGAGTTAAAAAAAGGCTATCGAGACCAAACGCCAAGGAAAACTGATGAAAGAGTATTTGTTTTATCACGACAATGCTCCAGTACACAAGACAGGTTTCAATGGTTGCTGTGTATGACTGTGGCTTTGAGCTGATTGACCACCCTCTCTGTTCTCCTGACTTGGCCCCATCTGACTATTATGTGTTCCCTAACATGAAAAATACTTGAGTGGGAACCAGCACCGCAGTGATGATGACACCATATTTGCTGTCAATGACTTTTTTGACCAACAGGATGCCAGCTTCTTCATCAATGGGATCCAAGCACTGCAACACTGATGGAAAAGTGTGGACTGCAAGAGGGACTATTTTGAAAAATAAACCTTGTTTGGTCGCGTTCCATGAGAGTATCTTCGTCAGCCTATGAACTTTTCAGCTGACCCTCATATGTAATGCATGCATTGTATGTATATATGTATGTATGTATGTATGTATGTATGTATGTATGATGCATATATGTATGCATTTATAAATGTATGTATGATGCATGTATGTATGCATGTATAAATGTATGCATACTTGCATGAATGTATGTATGTATGCATGTATGTATGTATGCATGCATGCCTGTATCTGTTGTTTTAATTGCCAAGACACTCTGTGTCAATGGAGAAACAGAAAACCATCATCTATCTAGTTGTTACCAGAGAGAAAGACATAAGAAAACAGAATTGACAATGAATTACTATTTTGCGATGTTGACGTATTTGTTTCCAGACCGATGTCTTCCTATTCTCCATGTGGATATCAGTTTATCACATGAATTCTGTGAGTCAGTATTATACAAAGAAATATCAATCATGAAATAGCAAGTATCATATTGTATAACTGATGAAGAATATATTAATTTCATTAAAAACAAGTTTTTGTCGCAGTGCTAAACTGGGATGAGGGCGGGGAATTAGTGCCATAATATGGCGATTTGACATTCTATATTTTGTTAAAATCTGGCTGATATTAGTCAGATTATCCTGAATAAATAAATGCAAGCCAGAAGAGAATGGAAAAACCAACAATCAGATTAGATCATGTATCTTAGACTAAAATTGTTTCAAATTTTGGCACAAGGCCAGCAATTTAGGGGAAAGGGTAAGTTGATTACATCAACCTCAGAGTTCAACTGGTACATATTTTATTGACTCTGAAAAAATGAAAGACAAAATTGACCTGGTGGAATTTGAACTCAGAATATTAAAACATGAAATTAAGCATTTTGTCCAGCATGCTAACGACTCTGCCAGTTCACCTCCTTCATCCATGAATATATCAAGATTGGTTAGAGATATGGAATCGATTTTTACAAGGAGGTTATGAAACATAAACACTCAGATGTATTCATGAAAGAAAATAGGATGCACTTAAATTTGGGCTTTTCCCGTAACTTAGTAGCTCAGCAAATAGGCGTCAATAAAATAAGACTGAGATAATGAGATAACTACTGAGGTAGATAATGCTCCTGTATGGTTGCAATCCTATAACTGAATCAAATAATAACACCATATATATGTGTGTGTATATATACATATATATATATATATATATATATATATATATATATATACAACTACGTATATTTATATATGTACACATGCGCACACACATATATGTGCGTGTGAGTGTGTGTGTGTGTGTGTGTCTATATGGATAGATAAATATAAGGCGGCGAGCTGGCAGAAACGTTAGCACGCCGGACGAAATGCTTAGCGGTATTTCGTCTGCCGCTACGTTCTGAGTTCAAATTCCGCCGAGGTCGGCTTTGCCTTTCATCCTTTCGGGGTCGATTAAATAAGTACCAGTTACGCTCTGGGGTCGATATAATTGACTTAATCCGTTTGTCTGTCCCTGTTTGTCCCCTCTGTGTGTAGCCCCTTGTGGGCAGTAAAGAAATAAGATAGATAGATAGATAGATAGATAGATGCATGAGAATACATGTACAAATACACATATACACATACAAGTAAGCATCTGCATATATTATTATACTTGGGATGGTAATTTTTTTTTAACCGTCATATATATATATAAATATATATAGCTATATCTATATGCATATGTGTGTGTGTGTGTATATACATGCATGTACGTATGTATGTATGTGTGTGTGTATGTCTGTATAGATATAGTGATAGTACTTCAGGATTAACCAAAGACACAAAACGAAATATACCAAAATCAAATCAACCAGAATATTTCTGTTCCTGCTTTAGAATGAATTATTTTATTGAGTGCAGAGTAGAAGAGATTCAGTGGCCAAAGCTGAGAAGGAATGAGTCAGGCTGCATCGTCAGTCGGTCGGTCGGCCATCGCTGCTGTCTTCAATTTGACCTGACTTTCTCTCTTCCTCTCCTCCAACTACTCCTACTTTTACAACTACTGGTGATGGTGTGAGGAGGGGACGGGGTGGTGGTGTGAGGGGTTGACTCAGCAACAACTGTGCATTGGCAGTAACAGCTCTATTGTTGAGCAACATTTGAAGAGAATTGCTAAAGAAGAGAAAAGGATGAAAGAAGAATAGAATAAAAGAGGTTCCTCACTAAAAGAGCAATTTTCTACTAGCTTTACTGGGGCAAATATCTCTTTTATTCTTTTCTTTTATCATCTGTTGTTTGTTTCAGTTATTAGACCGTGACCATGCTGGGGCACCGCTTTGAAGAATCTTTAGTCAAATGAATTGACTCCGGTACTTATAATTTTTTTTTAAGCCTATCGGTTGCTTTTGCTGAACTCCTAAGTTACAAGGATGTAAACACACCAACACCGGTTGTCAAGCGGTGGTGGATAACAAATACAAACCGATAGTCATATGCACATTGATATTATTTTATTCTTTTCCTCGTTACAATCATTTGAATGTAGCCAAGCTGGAGTACCGCTTTAAAGGGTTTTAGTCGAAGAAACCAACAATCGAAACTGCGATCCTATGACCGCGAATCCGCTACCCTAACCACTGGGCCATTGCACCTCCACAAGTGTGAACACACAAAGGAATAAAAGAAGTGTCAATGGAACAAATAGAAGTCTTTGAATTTGCTTCAAAAGGTCTTTTGTTTTTGAGAAGTAATATTTGTCATCACTTCAACACGGCTGTTCTGTACAAACCATCACTGCTGTCATTTTTTAACCCCAAGAGGAGAACCTCCTCCAGCTGATTATGGATGCAAATCTGCACCCAGTATATATTGGTAGAGATATCTCACATAAGAGAATTGATATAGAATTAAGGCTTTAACCCTTTCGTTACTGTATCTATTTTGAGATGCCCTGTTTTTCTTTAAATTAATTTTAAATATAACAAAGAATTTAGTAAAATAACTTAATTATCATTAAGCTAGTGTTAGGAACATAAATTGTGACCAATTTTGGTGGAAGATTTTAATTTAAAACTTATGAAAACAAGACATTTGTACAACAGAGCCAGAGGCGGTTTCAGCCAGGTTGGTATCAAAAGGGTTAAAGCCCTATCAAACCAATACCAACATAAAACAGTAAATTTGGGGATGATAATGATGGTCTTCAGTAGCAGCAGCAGCAGCAGAAGTAGTTGCAACAGCAGTAACTTCATCTACAAAAACCATCTCTAAAGAATGCTTTCCACTTCTTCACACCAAACTGAATATTCAAAGATTTTAGATTTAGGTTGAAGAGTAAATGTGTTTACCTTTGCTTAAATGTTGTACAAACACAAACAGCAAGTGTGAGAGGGAATGAAAACACACACACACACACACACACATGCACGCATGCACACACACATGCACGCATGCACACACACACACACACACACACACACACTCTCTCTCTCTCTCTCACACAAACACACGCACATTCTTTCTCACTCTCTCTTACACACTTTCTTTCTCACTCTCTCTTACACACTTTCTTTCTCTTACATACACATCTCTTTCTCTCTCACACACACACATGCATGTGCACTCTTTTCGCTCTCTCTTTCTCTCTCTCTCTCTCTCACACACACAATTCTTTCCTTCTCTTACACACTCCCTCCCTCTCTCATAATCACACACTCTCTCTCTCTTACACACCTCTCCCTCTCTTACACACACACTCTCTCTCTTACACACCTCTCCCTCTCTCTTACACACCTCTCCCTCTCTCTTACACACCTCTCCCTCTCTCTCACACACACATACGCACTCTCTCTCTCTCTCTCTCATACATACTCTCTATGTCTCTCTCACACACTCTCTCTTTCTCTTTTTCTCTTTCAGCCACACACACTCTGTCTCTCTCTCTCTCTCACACACACACACACACACTTAACAAACACTCATCTCTTTGATTTAAATCTTCAGTTTCATCCCTTTGAGTTGTTTCCTGCCAATTAAGGCCAATCAAAATGTAAACTGTTATTCTTTTGTTGATTCAGGCATTGTTGTAGGTCTTTAGTGTTTGTTAGTGATTGGTGTCTCACTGGAAGTGATTTGTTTCTTCAGCAATTTGATTTTGGTCAGTCAATGAGATTCGGCAGAGTCAAACAGTTTTGTATGCCTCATAAGCAATAATAACTTTAATTCATTGACATGTTGGTATCTCAATTCATTGTAAAGGAAGAGAAAATAAAAATAGTTTTCATTTTATTTCAGGTTGGATTTCAGGCATGGCTGTGTGATAAGAAGCTTGCCTCCCAACCACATGGTTCCAGGTTCAGTCCTACAGTGTGGCATCTTGAGTAAGTGCCTTCTGCTATAGCCTTAGGCCAACCAAAGCCTTATGATTAGATTTGGTAGATGGAAATTGAAAGAAGCTCGTCATATATATATATATATATATATATATATATATATATATATATATATATAGTGTATGTGTGTATGTGTGTTTGTCCCCCACCATTTTTTGACAACCAATGTTTATGTGTTTATGACCCCATAACTTAGTGATTTGGCAAAAGAAACTGATAGAATAAGTATCAGGCTTAAAAAAATCCTAGGGTCGATTTGTATAAGTAAAACCCTTCAAGGTGGTGCCCCAACATGGCCACAGTAAAAAAAGATAAAAAACAGAATTAATTAATGCTATCATCATCACCACAGTAAGTATTTCTGAGCATTTCTCCAAAATAGATTATGGTTAGTATCATTGTATACTCTGATTGTACAGTTTTTTCTCCTCAGCACCAGATTCCAAGAGAGACAACTCTGACCTGCTTGGTAAGTAAAGCTTCCTTTATCTTAAATCGTTATTATTATGACCATCATCATTTTACATCTACTTTCCATTGTCTGCATAGGTTGGACAACATGTTGCTGCTCTCCTCAGGGAATTAGAGGACCACACATATTGTGGTATAATTTCTACCACTGGATACCTTTCCTAATACTAACCCCTTTCTAGGGTGTACTGGGTTTATTTTTTGTAGTACTAACATCAAGGAGGCTGACATGTGTTTGTGGAGGTTAAGGCGACCTCTTAATCTCGTACTTAACAAAGTGCACTGGGTGCATTCTACTGTGACACCAGCACTTGAAAAGATAGGGGTGATTGCATGATGGATAGCAAGGGTGGAAGAAAGGAGAGAATGAATGATACCAAATGCCATATAAATTTATCTACGCATATATGTGTGTGTGTGTGTATGGTATATCCATTTATTTGTGTGTGTGTGCGTGTGCGTGTGTGTGTGTGTGTACAAATGTGGATTGAGAGAGTAACAGAATGTGAAGCAGTGAGAAAAACACATAGATATATTGATAAAGTTATGTGTCTGCATGTATTCATCCATAGGAGAGCATGTGTTTACATTTAAATAATGTCTGTGTGTGTGGTGTGCCTGACGAATGTGAGTTATTGGGAGTGAGTTTATGTTTGCATTTGCATATGCTTGCATATCCGTGTGTGTGTGTGTGTTTGTATATAAGTGTGTTCTTGAAAGCAATTCTAGCATGACTCATTTGTATGACTGTAAACCTATTTCTTTAATTCCTCATCAGTTTCTTTGAGGGGTTCCTGACACCGAACTCTTCTGCTAAAAGTGCGGGAGGTTTGTCTTCAGATTCCACTCACAACACAAAAACAGGATGGTTTCCATGGTTACATCTACATTTACTTAATACAATATTCTTAACAAATTGAGACAAATAATGAAATTTCTCTTAATTATTTGTCTCAATACAACAATTAAACATATTTTCACTGATCAGTCAGAAACTCATAATCTTCATAGTTTCTACATATTTCATATTTTCTGTACAATTTACAAACAAAGCCAGTGTCCAGTTCTCAGGCATTTCTCACAGAAATTGACCAAACATTGTTTTTCTTTCAAGGTATCATTCTGTCTGTTTTGTTTAAAGTTCTCCCTTTTCATTTGCCTCATCACTGCTTAGGACTTCCATTATTATTGTTATTATTATTATTATTATTATTATCATAAGGCAGTGAGCTTGCAGAAATGTTAGCATACCGGGCGAAATGCTTAATGATATTTCGTCTGTCTTTACATTCTGAATTCAAATTCCGCTGAGGTCGACTTTGCCTTTCATCCTTTTAGGATCAATAAATTAAGTACCAGTTGCATACTGGAAGTCGAGCTAATCAACTGGCCCCCTCCCCCAAAATTTTGGGTATTGTGCCTAGAGTAGAAAAGATTATTATTATTATCGTTATTGTCCTCATTGTCATCGTCGTTATCATAATTATTATTATTATTATTGTTATATATTTTATATGTCAGTTTCTAATGACAGTTTTACCGATGTTGAGAGTGACAAGGGAGTGTTTGTACCTCAATGGAAAACAAATATCTCATGGAATTTCATTTTTAAAGTACCAGGTTTTCAGGTTTTTTTTTTTTATACTGATCTTTATATCCTCAGTAAATATACATCAGTAAAAGATTATGCACACACAGACACACACAGACACACACATATGTACATTCAAACATACCAAATTCACACATCCTCTTCCTCCTCCTCTTATGCCTCTTCTTTTCCTCCTTGATGACAACAACAATGATGATGATGATGATGTTCTAAACATAGATGTAAATCTATTTTATCCCTGTTTACATGATTTAAAGAGACATGTCACCCTTCAAACCACTTTCCCTTTTAGATTTGCCTCTTCAAGTTTCTCTCTTCATTTCTACTTACCTCAAACTTCCGTCTCTCTCTCTCTCTATCTATCTATCTATCTATCTATCTATCTATCTATCTCTTTCTCTCTCTCTCTCCCTTCTTTCTTTCTCTCTCCCTTCTTTCTTTCTCTCTCTCTTCCGTCTCTCTCTCTCTCTCTCTCTCTTTCTCCTCTCTCTCTCTCTCCCTTCTCTCTTTCACTCTTTCTCTCTCTCGTTCCCCCTCTCTCTATCTCTCTCCTCTCTTTCTCCCTTTCTTTTTCTCTCTACCTCTATTTCTTTCTCTGTCTCGCTCCCTCTCTGTTTTCTCTCTCTTACTCCTTCTTTCTCTTTCTCTCTTTTCTTCTTCTCTCTCTCTTTCGCTTTTCTCCTCTCTCTCCCCTCCCCTCTCTTTGTTTCTCTCTGCCTATAAGGCGTATGTTCTAGGGGAAAGTTATTTTGGATGAAATAGTATTTCAGAAAATATCTACAGCTAATTCCAAAACACTTGAAACCTCAGGAATGGTTTTGGTTCTTGTATTACTAAGGCAGACCAGTCATCATCATTATCATTATCATCATAATCATTTAACATCCGTTTTACATGTTGGCATGGGTTGGATGATTTGACAGGAGTCCTGCCAGAGTGTTGCACCAGACGCCTGTTATCTCTTTTGGCTTGATTTCTATGGGTGGATACCCTTCCTAACGCCAATCACAGAGTGTATAGAGGCTTCTCACATGACACCAGCACAGGTATTTTTTATGTGGCACTGACAAATACTTTTTTACATGGCACTGGCACAGTTACCAGCTTTTCATACCTGGGCAGCATAATAGCGAGTGATGGAGGAGCAGATAGTGATATCAAAGTGAGAGTTGGCTGGCAAAGCTGCAGCAGTTTTCAGAAAGATGGGGAAAATCTGGGCAAGTAAAAGCATTGATTTGAAAATAAATCTGCGTCTATACAGCACCATCGTGTTACCAACAGCACTGTATGCCAGTGAAACTTGGAAAGTAACATCAACAATAGGCGTAGGAGTGGCTGCGTGGTAAGTAGCTTGCTTACCAACCACATGGTTCCGGGTTCAGTCCCACTGCGTGGCACCTTGGGCAAGTGTCTTCTACTAAAAGCCTCGGGCCGACCAAAGCCTTGTGAGTGGATTTGCTAGACGGAAACTGAAAGAAGCCTGTCGTATATATGTATATATGTACATATCTATGCATGTGTATATGTTTGTGTGTCTGTGTTTGTCCCCCAACATCGCTTGACAACCAATGCCGGTGTGTTTACGTCCCTGTAACTTAACAGTTCGGCAAAAGAGACCAATAGAATAAGTACTAGACTTACAAAGAATAAGTCCTGGGGTTGATTTGCTCGACTAAAGGCGGCCCCAGTCAAATGACTGAAACAAGTAAAAGAGTAAGAGTAATATCCAAGAAACTGGATGTATTCCATCAGAGGTGCTTACGGAAAATATTGAAGATCTCCGATCGCAACCATATCACAAATACTGCAGTCCTCCAGCGAGCACAGTCCAGAAGGTTGCAAGACATCCTGGCAGAGAGAAGAATGAGACTAGCTGGGAACATTTTCTGCATGCCAGACCAACGGCACGCCAAAACAGCATTTAGATGGGAACCACCTGACGGAAAGAGAAAGAGAGGAAGACCAAAAACAACATGGCGCAGATCGTTCAAAGCAGACATAGCAGTAATAAACAGAAAATGGGAAAACATCAAGAGAGAGGCTGCCAATAGAGATCAGTGGAGATTGTTGTCTGCCCAATGTGCCACCAGACGCGGGATGGACTAAGGACTAAGGGACTGGCACAGGAGCTTTTTATGTGACACCAATTCAGGTGCTTCTTTTCATGGCACCAGCATGGGTGCTTTTTATGATGCACAGGCACAGGTGCTTTTAATGTGGCACCAGCACAGGTGCATTTTACATGGCACAGGCATAGATGCAATTTATATGGCACCAGCACCAACAGGGTCACCATGTAACCTGCAAGACAAAGACCTCTCTCTAAACTAAGAGTTGAAAGAGGGAGTGGAACTGGGGGAAGTGGAACTGGGGGAAGTGGAACTGGGGAAAGTGGATGTGTGCCAGGCAAGAAGTAACTGTGACTTTTTTTTCAGGGTTTCTAAAACTTATGGGAGAATGGGAGTAAGTTCTCCTCAAACTTAGGTGAAGGAGAAAATCTATTCACCTCAGAACTAAGAACATAAAGAGCTGGAACAAATATCGACTTTCAATCAGTCAAACATTGGTGTAAAGATAGAGTTTAACTGTTTCTTTGCTATATTTTGAATAAGAAACACTTTCTGTGTGTCTTAATTGATTTTGCAAATAATGAAGAATTTAGAAAGATTTTTCAAAATAATTAACTTAGCTAATTAAGTTGGTGTTTAGGACTTAACAAAAGCTTCTTCTATGAAACTGATGTTTTAACTGACATGTGAACATAAGGTGTCAATCTGGCAGAATTGTTAGCATGCTGGATAAAATGCTTAGTGGAATTTCATCTGACTTTACATTCTGAGTTCAAATGTCACTGGGTCAGCTTTGCCTCTCATCCATTCAGGGTCAATAAAATAAGTATCAGTTGAGCAATGGGCTCAATGTTATCCCCTCCTCTGCAATCGCTGGCCTTGTGACAAAATTTGAAATTAATTTTCATGTGAACACTTTAAAATGAGACATTTTGTGTCATAGAAACTAGAGACATGTCAGGCAGGCTGGAACCACAAGGGTTAGTGACTAATTGAACTGATAAGAGTACATCTTCACAGTTATTTGACTTTTGACCTGCTAAATAATGACCAAATTTCTATTAACAAATCTTTTTAGAAAACAAAATCTCAATCATAGGCTAACAAAAATGACATTCCCAGCTAGAAATGAAATTGTTTGATTGTTCACTGCTATCCTCTATGTTCAGTTCTTAAGCTGAGCTGATGAAAGACTTCAATTGACACCAACCCCTCAAAAACAATGAATTCAATGAAATGAAAGACACTATTTCTGAATTATGCAGAAAATTATGACTCATAAGAATAATTGGACAACAAGAATAAAGTTCTATATTTAAGAGATGAGGAATTATGTACATTATTTACATTATTTACATTTGACAAATATTTGTCCTCATCTTTGTTGTTAACACAACATTTCGGCTGATATACCCTCCAGCCTTCATCAGGTGTCTTGGGCATATGGCGTAGTGGTTAAGAGTGTGGGTTACTAACCCAAAGATTCTGAGTTCGATTCCAGGCAGTGACCTGGATAATAATAATAACAATAACAACAACATCGAAAAATACCTTAGGAATGAGAACCCAGGTTTGAAATTTCCCCAAGACACCTGATGAAGGCTGGAGGGTATATCAGCTGAAACGTTATGTTAACAACAAACAAGATGAGGACAAATATCCATCAAATGTAAATAATGGACAAGAATAAAGATGATGAATCAATGGTAAAAAACAACAGCAACTACATTCCACCAAGATGTAGGAACAAAACACACTGGCTCGAGTGCTTTAATGTGACATTAGGGTAGGTGCTTTTTACATGGTACTGGCACCCACGAGCCTGCAAGATTAGAAGCAGAAAAGGGATGCAGGAGACATGCTTATATGAAAGGACAACCACAATTTTACTTAGCTTGATGTGTCCTTTCAAGCACAACAAACTGCCAGGAGTCTCAGTCTCCTGTCATTCCCTCTGTGAAGCCCAACATCTGAAGATCCCCCTTTCCTCTCTCTACCACTCCTCGTTGATCACACGTGACCTGTGGTCACCTCTTCTTTTCTCCATTCGGCCAGCATAAAGGCAACACGAACTGCTATCTCTTTCTGCTGAAGTTCGTCACATCACAGCGTTCAGTATCTCATCTTGTTCAGCTTAACAGCCCTCAACGTTGTTTTCACTGTTTAGTTTTCCCTGTCTTGGTTTCTGTTTGCTACTTTGGAATCCTCCGCATAGTAGGTTTTATTTAATTTACTTTGCAAGAGTTATTCTAAGAGCATGTTCTGCCTCATCTTTGAAATGCATAGTTTAGAGTAGAGGCAGCTGATGAAGGAAAAGTTCCATATGGGGCTTGTCTGTTTTCCTATGTGTTCATTCTGTTGTCCGTAAAAAAAGTTTGCTTTTTGTGCTTTGTTTGTGTTCCCGTTCCTTTTTTATCCACGTTTTTTTGATGTCCTGTACCTGGATATGCATCTATATATAGATGTAGATGTAGGTATGTACATATATGTATGTATATATGCATATCCTCACATATCATTTGTATTATACATATATATATATATATATATATATATATATATATATATATATATATATATATATATATATATACCGGAGTAAGCACATAAAATGTGCAACAAGGTGGAAAAAAGAGTACTCAAATACCAGAGGTAGAGTAATATGCTTTATTTAAAAGCAGCAGAAATATAACAAAAGACTGTTACTCTGAGTTTCACGTTCCCATTCATTGGACAGTTTATATTTATGTATATATATGTATATATGTGTATATATGTATATATATGTATATATATATATATGTATATATATATATGTGTGTGTGTGTGTGTGTGTATACATACATACATACATACATGTGTGTGTGTGTGTGTGTGTGTGTGTGTGTGTGTGTGTGTGTGTGTGTGTGTGTGTGTGTGTGTGTGTGATTGTAACTGTAGAAGAATATTTCAATAATATATTTAACATAGTGTAAATATTATCTGGTATAGAACTTCATTACACTGGGTTGTGAACAGCCCAACCAAGGATGAAGCCCAGAGTAGACAGTCAACTTTGGCTTAATAAATACACACACACACATACACAGATATGTTTCAGAATGTAAGTAGGTACCAAAGCAACATGTAACTCATTACCAGAAGCAGTAGGGTGTGGGGGAGGGTTGATAAGATTTTTGCTGATAACTCTTCCATTAATTACAGTTCAATAGATGAATGATTAATTAAATTAATGAATTATACTTCCCACTCCCAGCACCCACAAATTTACAAATTGCTTCAAAAGATTAAAGATTTAAATGTGTAACATAAATACAGGGAACTACATTTAGTCCATCACACAGCTATTCCATCATTCAGTCACTTCATCACTCAACTATTCTATCACTCAACTATTCCAGTACTCAACCATTCCATCACTCAGCTATTTCATCACACATTTATTCCATCACACAACCCTTCCATCATTCACTCATTTCATGATTTGCCCATTCTATCACTCAACCATTCCATCATTCAGTCATTCCTTCATTCATCCATTCTTCACTCAGTCATTCCATCACACAGTTATTCCATCACTCAGTCATTTCAACATCCAACCATTTCATCACTCAGCCATTCTACTACTCAACCATTCCATCACTCTGTAATTCTATCATCCAGCCATTTTATCACTCAGCTATTCCATCATTCAACAATCCTATATATTTTGAAGATGAGATGTGAAAATATTTTGTCTTATCGTCTGTTCTTAAGTCAGCCAAGTGTGAATGGCTCTCATAACATGAGGAAATAATACAAAATCCAGTGAAATATCAATTTCTTGTAGCATTATTCCATTACCAGGTTATCCTTGCATCATGCTGAATGTTGTGATGCTATGAAAATAGAAAATGATGTTATCTCTAAGTCTCAACAACTGAAATATTGGCCTCTAAAGAACACAGATTTAATCATTTAGGCAAGTATATTTATGGAGGGTTCTTGTAATATCGTGAAGATTATGACACTAATCTACATTTCACCGGTTTCATATTACAGGCTGAGAAGGAGAACAACTAATTAAATTATTATAAATACTGAGAAACAACCTTTCCCTGTCTCAAAAACACCCCATAATTTTAATTTGTATTCGTGTTCATTAGATATTCAAAAGAAATATCTAAATATTTATTTGACTCTAAATATGTCATGTCCCCCTTTCTCTCTCTCCTTTCCAACCTCTCTCTCTTTCTTTCTCTCTCTCTCTCTCTCTTTCTTTCTCTCTCTCTCTCTCTCTCTCTCTCTCTATATATATATATATATATGTATGTATGTATATATGTATGTATGTATATATGTATGTATATATGTATGTATGTATATATGTATGTATATATGTATGTATGTATATATGTATGTATGTATGTATATATGTATGTATGTATACACACACACACACACACACACACACACACACACACAGCTATGTGTATACATATGAAATATTATTCAAGGGATATTAATACATGAATATCAGATTTTATTACATACATACATACATACATACGTATTGCATAATTAAATCCCCTCTACCCGAAATTACATTATCGGATAGGAACACAGATTAACAT
The DNA here is from genome assembly GCF_046866305.1 of Octopus bimaculoides. NCBI lineage: Eukaryota > Metazoa > Mollusca > Cephalopoda > Octopoda > Octopodidae > Octopus > Octopus bimaculoides. Next base: position 52,286,855 of record NC_142938.1, on the reverse strand, counting down.
ACCTCTAAAACTGTGACAACTTAGACAGTTAAGAACTAATTTTGATATGAGAAATGACGGTAGATAAGCAATAGGGTGTGAGCTGCAGCTGGGCAAGTTGTTAGGAAATCAGCCTGCTTCTGAAGCTGTCAACACTTCTCACAAAAACCTCCATTTAAATCTTAATGTTTCAGTTTACCTAAACCTAAATATTTGCTCCGGGGATACTGCTATTTGTTGCATATGCCAAGTTTGGTTTTAACAAGAATCACAAAAAGAAGCAAATCCTTGAATATTTGCATCTGGTTTATAAGTACACTTAAAGAGAACTCTTTTTCGTTTTCTTTTTTCTTTATCGATATTTTTGAATATTTGGTAAGAAACATGCATTTTAGCCACAGATTAGCAGTATCCTTGACATTCTCTGACTATCAAATGAAGTTACTTTTTCTGCTGATCTTCCTGATAATAGCAATATGTTTGATAAAACGAATGTCTTTGGTGGCCATGATATTTATTGATAAGAAGATATCACTGATAATAGAGAAAGGAAGAGGAAAAAGGAAAGTTATTTCAAGATATCTGTAGATATCTGCCTGTATTATATTACTTTATAGATGTTATATAAACTTTAGGATTTCCATCAACTCTACCTAATCAAAATAGTTTGATACTATAGTAGCATGACAGATTCTGTTTCTTTAACTGTGAACAGGAAGAATAGACCTACTTTAACATTTAACCATTTATTGACCTTACTGATGACTCACCGATTCTGTGAAAAGTCATAATGAATAATGGTTTCAAATTTTGGCACAAGGCCAGCAACTTTGAGGGTGGGGTAAGTTGATTACGTCGACCCCCAGTACTCAACTGGTACTTATTTTATTGACCCCTAAAGGATAAAAGGTAAAGTCAACATTGGTGGAAATTGAACTCAGAATGTAAAGACAGACAAAATGCCGTGAAGCATTTTGTTCAGTGTGCTAATGATTCTGCCAACTCGCCACCTTAGAATTCATGACTATTGGTTTCAAATTTTGGCTCAAGGCCAGCAATTTCTGGAGAGGGGTAAGTCAATTACATCGACATCAGTATTTTACTGGTACTTATTTTGTCAACTCCGAAAGAATGAAAGACAAAGTTGATCTCAGTGGAAGTTGAACTCAGAGTGTGAAGACTGAAGAAATACCACTAAGAATTTTGCCCAGCATGGTAATGATTCTGCCAGCTTGCCACCTTAAAATTCATAATGAATATCAATTGCATTAATTCCATCTGTTTTTAACTGTCCCCCAGCTAAGAGAAATACTGCCATTCTCTGTGAGTATCAGTAATACCAATTTTTTTATTGACCAACAATACTTACAAATAGCTTTATGTTGGTCCATGCTTATTTGGGATTTGGAAAAGTTAAATTGCTGTACATTTTTAACCTCCATCTAAGACTGTAGATGCCTGAACAGAGAATCAGGTGAAAGGTCAGCCTTTCATGTTCCCTCATTAATAGTGTCGAAGCCTTGGCTGGCCTGAATGTTTCACTTTTACTATGACAGAATCAACGTAATTCTAAGTTGATTTTAAAAGTGGGATAATTTAGCAATGGTTTATTGGTTTGTTCTGTTGAGTTAGATTACTCCAGTAGGAAAATTCACTTTTTATAGAACATACTATCAGAGGAAAGTTATTGCTTAATGGAATGAAAATGAGAAATGAAGATAATGGTATAAATTGATTAAATGGCTTGTTTTATATTTCTAAGTTGACCAACATACCATTTGGATCCAGTGGGACGAAAAAGTCACATGGGAAATAAAAAGTAAAATTGTTGATATTAAACACAATGACAAAACAGTTGATAATCAAATAACTAAATAATTAAAAATAAACTAACTTGATCAGATTAAAAATACTATGGAACAAATTTAATTATAAAACTAAGTTGATAGTTTCCTTTGCATGAGATCTGACATTAATATGCTTAATTGCCATGTTGAGGAAGTCCTTACCTTTTTTCTAAAAGCAAGATATTATCTTTATCCTTTAAATAGTCACTTAGACAAAGTCTTCCTCCATTTTTATTCAGTTGGATTTTTTATTTTGTACAAATGATGTTGACAAAAGATTGTATTTGTGACTCATGAGACAGAATTAGACAACTTCTCTGCTCTCAACTCATTCAATAACAACTCACCAATCAAGCAAGAGTAAATATTTGCGGATCGTTTACACAAAAACTAATATTGCTGTTTTTTTTAAAGTTTGCATTTCCTAAAGAATGTCTGTATGTCTACAAAGAGTTTATGCGTATTCACGTGTAAGTGAATGCATGTATATGTGTGTGTGTGTGCGCGCGCATATGTAGAGTGTGTGTACGTGTGTGTGTGTGTGTGTGTGTGAGCGTGTGCGTGTGTGTGTGTGTGAGCGTGTGCGTGTGTGTGTGTGTGTGAGCGTGTGTGTGTGTGTGTGTGTGTGTGTGTGTGAGCGTGTGCGTGTGTGTGTGTGTGTGTGTGTGTGTGGTTCTGAGCATGAGGAGGACAAGAACAATACAAGTGTCCTAATCCTCAAACAAACAATAAGCTAAGCAGACAAGAAAATCTAAATGTTTGACAGGCGTCTTACTTTGTTGATTGTTTAAAGGGACATTCACATACACATCCACACAATGTTTGCATACTTCTGCTGTTGTTGTAACAAAGAATCCCATAGACAGTAACAGACTTTTATATACATCATCTACTTTGTGATTTTAGCTATTTACAACCTCTTTGCTATTGGTAGGATATCATCAGGGTTAGGATTTAAAGGGATAGATATTCAACTTGAACCGAAGTTCTTGCAAAGAAAATTGCTTCTCTTTGGTCTGATGGAATTTCAGATCACAAAGTTGAGCAAAGAATTATATCCAAGACAAAGGCCCAAGTTATGTAAATGAGGTAAGAATCTATATATGGCTACAGCTGTTGGCATTCTTTTAAAAGTATTTTGTTTGCTCTTAGTACTGTTTTGAGTTCTTCTGGATATGTTTTCTCATGAAGGGTGAGGTTGGTCGAGATGGTGAAGAATGAAGGAGTGTTGGACAAAGTGCCATGTTTTACTAAATTAAGATGGTTTCAGACATTTTCAAAATATGGTGGTGGTGGCGGCGGCGGTGGGGTGGTTGGGGTGGTGGTGGAGGCGGCGGCGGTGGCGGCGGCGGTGGCGGCGGCGGTGGCGGCGGCGGTGGCGGTGGTGGTGTAAAGGCCAGTACTTGCTTGTTTGAAGATCACTACTCCAAGGTAATTCTCCATGGAAAACACCAGGAATCTGTTCTGGTAGTCAGTTTTAAGTGAAGGATCATCAGTTAGTCAGCTTTGACATTGTATTCAGGCTAAGTGGAGTGTCTTGCACATGACAGGCCATTCCATGTTATAATCTTCAAACACAGAGTATCTGCCATCATGAGTAAATCTCGTTTGTCTAAAAACTACAAGGGACTTCATGATGAAACTGATAGTGTAAACTGTCTGAATGACTCTAAATTACTCTGAATGACTCTGAATGACTCTGAATGACTCTGATACACCGAGAACTGGACAATCAAAGAGCAAACTTGTACATCAGCACATCTTCACATATGACTCACATTAACTCATATTGGTTCAAAATGACTCGCATTGACTCACAGTATGATTTTGAAAGGAATGTGAAGACTAAATCTTTCACTTTTGAAATAAAATGAAAATGCTTAATCAAAAGGCATAAAAAATACATAAATATTTACTGAAAATAAATTTTGGGGAAAATTTCTATCAAACTTTTTTTTCATTTAAATATTGATTTTCAGATTTTGGCACAAGGCCAGCAATTTCAGAGGAGGAGATAAGTCAATTACATTGAACCCAGTGTTCAACTGGTACTTATTTTATCAACTCTGAAAGGATGGAAGGTAAAGTCAGCCTCAGCAGAATTTGAACCCAGAACGCAAAGACAAACGAAATGCCAAGCATTTTGCCCAGCTCAGTAACGATTCTGCCAGCTCGCCACCATTTTTCATTTAAATATTGGAAAAAGTATCAATAAAGATCATTGAGTTGTTAAGAGGAATCATGATTGGAAATTGTTTGGAACTGCTGTTCTACAGGCTAGCTTGACTTGCTAGAAGTAGCAGCCAAATCACTCTGATGTCTTAAAGAAAGAAGATCGCAATGGACAATATTGTTCTAGATATAGAAGAAGATTGGACTGTCATGGCTGGGATGGCTTTGATTAAAGATTTAACTGATCGGGACTGATGCAGGGAGCTAAACACCAATGAATTTCCCATCCCTAGTGCTAGGTTTGAACTCATAGATGAAATGCTTAAATCTTAAACCTTGACTTCATGAAGTTCTGTGTTGTCTAGCTACAAGTCTACCCAGTTGTGACCATCCAATTCTATTTCTATCTTGTACCACATTATCTAATGTGTTCGCTGTGGAGGCGCAATGGCCCAGTGGTTAGGGCAGTGGACCGTCGAGTCTTTTTGTCTAAGATTGCATTTTTTCATTATGTCCTTCCTCTTTTATAAGATGGTTAAGTGTGACTTAAGAGATACTTAGTTAATATTACTAGCAGATAGGCACAGGAGTGGCTGTGTGGTAAGTAGCTTGCTTACCAACCAATGATTTGATAAAATTATTTATTCTAGGAAAGTTATTGATTTGTAAAACCAATTTATCGCAAATATTGGTTTCAAATTTTTGTACAAGGCCAGAAATTTAGGGTGGAGTTGGGTTAAGTCAATTACTTCGACCCCGCTGTTCAGCCAGTACTTATTTTATCAACCCTGAAAGGATGAAAGGCAAAGTTGGCCTTGGCAGAATTTGAACTCAGGACATAAAGATGAACAAAATATTGCTGAGCATTTCGCCTGGTGTGGTAACAATTCTGCCAGCTCACTGCCCTAATTTATCATAAATATTATAAACATGATAAAAATGAGGTTAATCTCTCACAGCTCCCTCTCAGTAATTTTATTAAAAGCTTACATCAGTTTCAAACAGAGTTGAGGGATCAAACACTAACACACAATCACCTTGGAATATAGTGCTTGGTTCCTATGTTAGAAGTTTGGTTACATTCTGACCTGGTTATCTTTGTTCTAAAATATATATTTCATATTATCTAAAATCTGGTGTGTTTTCATTTAAATACAAGAATTATATATATATTTAAATTGTATAAAGTTTCCTTCTTTAAATTCCTCACACACTGTTTCAGTCTCCATAGTAATTTGCAATTTTTAAGAGCATGTTCACATGTTCAGGCATCTGCACCAGCAAACACTGGATTCTGGAATACCGAATGTCTGATTCATTTTATTTCATCAAGATTGGACTGATAAATTCAGTTTAACACAACTTGAAATTATGTTTCTGTAAATTGGAATGATTCCACGAATAATAGGTTTTTTTTTTTTTTTTTTTTTTCGGAGGATGTCAATTCATATTTATTAAGACTGCATCCTGTTAACAATAAAGATCTTCTATAAAGCAACAACATTCAAATTCTAGCTTTTACAGTTATCAGAATATCCAAATCACTATACTTTTAACTTGATTTCCCCACAAGAAGGACTGCTTCTTAGATGTCAAATATCTCTTGACAGAGTTTGATTAAAGTCACATGAATTAGATTCTACAATGATTGAGAATATCTTCTTCTGAAGTATTTCTATTCACAGCCAATACAATTCTTGATTAAATTCACAGCTTGAATCTAATTCCACAAAACATTAGTCAAACAGCCAACCTCAGAACTATTACGTGAAAAATTTTATCATTTCAGGCATCACAAGGACTCAGCTGGCCTACATGCCAACCAGTTGATCAGCTCCTCTATCTCATCACTTTTTGACAAGAACACTCAAGAATATAGCATTGGTGTACATTTCTGAGTGGTCCAAAAGGTGATGATGCAGGCACGTTTGTACATACAGAAGATCATCATCATTATTTAATGTCTGCTTTCCATGATGGTATGGGTTGGATGGTTTGATAGAAGCTGGCAAGGCCAAGAGCCATACCAGGTTCCATTGTCTGTTTTGGCATGGTTTCTTATGGCTGGAAACCCTTCCAAACACCAAGCAATTTACACTGTGTACTGTATGTTCTGGGTGCTTTTTATGTGACACCAGCACAGACAGTAGAGGATAAACATTTTGTATTAGTCATTTGGTCCAAAAGGTGATGATGTCTCATATTAGACAAAAGCAATATACCAATTTGTGGATCCATGTTCAAATCATAGGAGTACCATACTTATAACACAATGAGGTATTTCTTACACAGTGCTGTATTTTGCATCACAGACAAGTGGATTTTGGAAGAGGGGGGCTTTGCAAGTCTACCAGATAGATGGAAAAGCATTGTAGAAAATGAAGGAGAATATATTTTAGACTAAAAAAGAACTTTGTTTATCTTAATTTTGAAAAATAAAAGAAATATAAAAAAAAACACATTTATGGGATGACCCTATATATATATATATATATATATATATATATATATATATATATATATATATATATGTATGTATGTATGTATGCATGTATGTATGCATGCATATAAAATTTTAATAAGAGGAATGTTGACAATGACTTCAAAGTTTTGGCCTGCATAGACAAATTTTATTTCCTTAAATGTGAACAGAAAGAATAGACCTACTTTAACATTAAACCATTTATTGACCTTCCTGGTGACTTACTGATTCTGAGAAAATTCATAATGAATATTGGTTTCAGATTTTGGTACAAAACCAGCAACTTTGGGGAGGGGGGCTAAGTTGATTATGTTGACCCCAGTATATTCAACTGGTACTTATTTTATCGACCCCTGAAGGATGAAAGGTAAAGTCAACCTCAGTGGAATTTGAACTCAGAACATAAACCCAAACAAAATGCCGTCAAACATTTTGTCCAGAACGCTAATGATTCATACCTATATACCTATATACCTGCATACATATATTTTAAATTGCATATTTACAAATACACTCACATACTCATAAGCTTGCTTCTACATATAGACATTTTCGCATGTTTATGTGCACATATATATATATATATATATATATATATATATATATATATATACATACATTTATCCATACTTATCTAAATATCCATAAATAGTTAATCCCTAATAAAAATAAGTCTGTGAAATGACCGTGAAAGAAAAAAGTTTAATGGAAATGTTGTTTTAAGATCTTCCCTACAATGATTGCAGATTTTGAATCAAATAGCTTCTATGTTTGCGAAGTGAGGGATTTGTTCAAATTCCTTCCAGTACATATTCAGGTAGCGTTACTAACATCCTTAAATAACATACATTTATTTGCTAGCAGAAGAAAATGATAAAACAGTTTCCTTATCTTGGTCAGAGAATATTTTGGTAATGGTATTATCTTCTATTTCTGGAGGAGTTCAAGAAATACTGCCATTACTTGTTGCCACAACACAATATGGCTTAGAATCACCTCAGCTCAATCACATTTTTTTGCTTCAAGTAAGCCTTGGCTGTCATAACCTCACCAGCTGTCGGTTTCCCTGCCGCATTCAAACAGATACATTCATAGTTACATATCTATATATTTACAATCACATTTGCATACATGTGTGTGCATGTGTGCATATGTATATAAGTATGTGCAACATGTTTATGTAGCCACATGCAAACACATACAATAATATATGATTTCTATCTTCATACATACATACATGTGTGTGTTTGTGTTCATATATAAATCCCAGCATGCATATTTTTAAATATATAGAAATTTAAATATATATCTATCTTTTTATTTATATATATATATATATTCTTTGACTTTTTCTTTTACTTGTTTCAGTAATTTGACTGCAGCCGTGCTGGAGCACCACCTTAAGGGGTTTTAGTCAGACAAAAACCCCTTAAGCAAGCTTCTTACCACACAGCCACGAAGCTTGCTTTGCAACCATGTGGTTCTGGGTTTAAACACACTGTGTGGTACCTTGTGTGTTAAGAAGTTTGCTTTCCAACTCTTTGGTTCTGGGTTCAATCCCAATGCATGGCACCCTGAGCAAGTGTCTTCTACTATAGACCCTGCCCAACCAAAGCTTTGTATGTGGATTTGGTAGACTGAAACTGAAAGAAGCCTGTTGTATACACACACACACACACACATATATATATGTATTTGATATATGAGTGTATATATACATACTCCTACATGAACAGATGAGTCTTATTCAATAGTCTTATCCAACAGGAAAGATGTCTACATGTAGCTTACATGAGAATTAAGTTGCTTTTCATCTTTTATTCCTTTCCTACTGTTTTTAGTAAGATAATCCACTTAGGATAGAAACGGCTCACAAGACAAACCTATTATGATGAATAGTGAGGAAATTGAGCCAAATTTAGATTTGCTGCTGTTGCTACAGTGTGGCTTGTATATCTGTGAAAATTGCTGAGGAAGCTAATAAGTTGTTGCTGATATGACTGCAGAACAACACAGAGATGCTGTAGAACCAGAAATCACGCTGACATTCAGCGGCAGTGGTGGAACCAGTTTCAATTCCTAGGTGAGTTCATTGATGTTGTCACTGGTCTTGAGAAAAATAGGAGTACAACACTATTCCTTTTGCCTACCAATTGGTATCAGAGGAAGAAAATAATGTCCGTTTAATGCAAGGTTTTGCAATTTCTTCCATTCTGTTTGACCTGTGGCAATTTTTTTGAGAGAAAAATTCATTCCACAGCCACCAACTATCACCTTGCCATGCCCTTCTTCTCACCACACCTATCGTCCCACTATCCCCATAATCCCGCACCTCCATCATCCCACAACCACCCTCTGGTTTGCTCTGTAATTTTAGTTTAAACGTCTATCGTAATAAAACAGCTGATAAAGAGGTCATTTAAAATTTTTGTTGTTAAATATTATTCTAAATACAAATAGTAATAAAAATAACACATAACAATGTTACTTCACTTATTTATGAATTAATGGCAGTAACTGTGTAGTAAGAAGTTTACTTCCCAACCACATGATTTCAGGTTCAGGCCCACTGCATGATACCTTAGGCAAGTATCTTCTACTATAGCCTCAGGCTAACCAAAGCCTTGTGAGGCGATTTGGTAGACAGAAACTGAAAGAAGCCTGTCATGTGTGTGTGTGTGTGTTTGTGTGTGTGTGTGTGTGTGTGTGTGTTTGTGTGTATGTGCGTGTTTCTTTGTGTCTGTGTTTGTCCCCCGCCACCACTTGACAACTGGTGTTGGTGTGTTTACATCCCCATGACTTTGTGGTTTAGCAAAAAGAGATCAATAGAATAAGCACCAGGCTTGAAAAAGAAATAAGTTCTGGGGTTGAGTAGTTCAGCTAAGATCCCTCAAGGCAGTGCCCCAGCATGGTTACAGCAATGACTGAAACAAGTAAAAGAGTTAAAGAGTAAAAGAAATAGGACCAGAACGAGTTGCAGTCTCCTCAATTAGACACTTTCATTAACAACACAGTAATTAAAGAATATGATATACATATACTGTTAAATCCAGAGGGGAAGAAAGAAAACAATAGTGTTTTTTTCACAAAATAGGCCTACTTCATATTTTCTTCTTGATTTAAGATTATTAAAAACTATTATTAAAAACTAAAAGTACAAACATTGAATCAGTAAATTTACCTCCTGGGTCAGTGAAATTTAGTCCCTTGGGGGCAAATTTACCTCAGTGGGACATCTTCTGACTTAATAAAATTACACACCAATGTACCACACTGTTCCTTGATCTTATGTTATTTTATACTGAGTTTATATCAACTCTACAGTACAGAACTAATAGAACAATTGCCAATGATAAATGTGATTAATTCAGTTTGATAATTATATATTGATTAGATATTGTTTCATATTTATATACTGGCTTGGTCAAAAGTCAGACAACAAAACAATTGACATTTTATTTATATTGTTATTTTTATCACTATCATTAGTTATGGTGGCAAGCTGGCCGAGTCATTAGCATGCCAGGCAAAATGCCTAACATTCAGACTATTATGTGTTGAGTTCAGATTCCACTGAGGTCGACTTTGCCTTTCAGGGTTGATAAATTAAGTACTAGTGTAACACTGGGGTCATCTAATCAATTGGTCCCCTCCACCAAAATTTTGGGCCTTGTGCTTACAGTAGAAAGGATTATTATTATTATTCATTTTGTTTATCATGTACAAATACATGCCTATTCATCATTATTTTATCTATTTTATTCAATTTCAGAAAAATTGAAAGAATGTCTGACAATCCTGGAGCTTATTGAACTTATATTTTGGCCCACCCTCTATAATTTTGCCTCTGCAAGATCAACAACAAAGGAAGCCATTTCTCTAATTCTGACAACAATTAACTTTATCCAACACATTCCACCATCAGATTCACACACTTATTGCAGTGGTCCTGCAGTTTTTCTAAGTTCTGTAAAAGAACTTGGCAAGTTGGGCCTCCAGTCAGGCCTTTCACAATACCCTTAAAGCCAGGAACATTTCAGCATCATCTCGTGTGTGTGTGTGTGTGTGTGTGTGTCTGTTTGTGTGTGTGTGTGTACGTATATGTATGTGTGTGTGTATATATATATATATATATATATATATATATATATATATCGACTTTAAATAGAGCTCAAAACTCCATTCAATGGATCAGTTTTGAGCTCTATTTAAAGTCGATATATATATATATATATATATATATATATATACACACACACACACACAAAATGGGCTTCTTTCAGTTTCCATCTACCAAATCCACTCAAAGGCTTTGGTCAACCCAAGGCTACAGTAGAAAACACTTGCCCAAGATGCTACATTGTGGGACTGAATTGGAACCATGTGGTTAGGAAGCAAACTTCTTACCACACAGTCATGCCTGCATCTGTATATATGCATTCCAGATTGTTGGAATTGCTGTTGTTTTATATTACTAGGTCAGCCTTCATCAATTATACCTTGACTAAATAAGACCATCCTATCTTTTATTTTTAGATGTAGTGTAATCTGAGAGGTACCTTATTCAATGTAGCCTTCTGTTTTGAAGATGGTACATAGGGGTTTGAGGAACATTTGGCCATTGTTTCTAGTAGATTGAGTACCTACATAAAGGTTCTCACCATAGAAGTCATTGGTTCTACAAGTGGTTTTATTCTGAGACATGTTGCCTGATAGTTGCAATATATTCATGAGAACCAGATCTGTGTTACTGATATAACTACAAAACACTTCAAACTGACTCACAAACTCAATTCACTTAATAAACTACTTACACCTCATTTTACACATATATATATATTTAGTACAGCCTTGAAACAGAATGTTACGACATCTCTGCTATAATTTGATCCCTGAACAGTAAACTAACAAGCTACTCATTTCAGTACCTTTATATATATATATATATATATATATATATATGTATATATAAGCATTGTGCAAATGATAAAAAATCTTAACAATCTAAGTTTGCCACTTTGCCACCCAAGTTTGATTCTTCCCTGTTGAACCAGTTCACTTCATTTCCTGGTCTAATTTAATTGCCAAGAAGAGGCTCTTCCAGACTAATTTACATTGAAAACTGTATAAGAAGATGCTATTTTTGGTGGTGTTATTACATTTATATCATGAGTCCAGAAAATATGAAATAATATAGAAAGTTTTCACATGGTCACACCTAAAATATATATACTGCTGCTGTTTTCTGGTGTTGTTACACAAGTTTACCTTGGTTTATTTTTCATGATGCTTTTATGCCTGATATTTTTAGTTATTTTGATTTTAGAGAGAGGAATATTTTCCTTGGAGTCTTGGCAGTCTTACCTTAAATTACAATATTAATTTCTTGAAGAGATTCTTATTTGCTGTGTATCATGGGACTTACACTTTTTTGACTAATTTTATTAGACTACAGAAGGGATTGCCCTCTTTATAGTTATTTCTGCATTTTGTTAGTTATGATACTCATCTCTCATAAATGAATAATTTTCTTTTGTATTTATTTTTATTTTAGAGGATTAAAAAAAATCTTCATTAATGTTACTGCTTATGACTAGTTTTTGAATTAGTATTAAAAAGGGTTGTTGGTAAATATTAAATCAGCATACACACAAAAACACAAAGCCATACATTCACACACAAACACAAAGCCATACATTTACACACAAATGCAAAACCATACATTCACACACAAACACAAAGCCAAACATTTACACACAAGTGCAAAACCATACATTTATACACAACCACAAAACCATACATTCACACACAAACACAAAGCCATACATTTAAACACAAACATACAAATATAATGAGCTATTACAAAAAATATCTGATTTTATAAAACAAAATATAAATATTGCATATTCTATCAAACAAGTTATTCCCTACTACCTGAAACACTTCTCTTTTCTAATACCTTTACTCTCCATATCTCAATTCCCTTTGTGATACTGGTGGGATCTCTCTGTGTTCTGTGTCCATCCAAATGTCATACATGTGTTCGGCACCACACCTAACACCTCTTTCATTTCCAAGGTAGTCTCTGCCATCACAACAGCTCTTCCGAAACTCATTTTCCTTTCTGTAAAATATTTTTGGTTGGACTGCATGATCCAAGGAATCATTCACATTCTGTAGCATTATATGGTATAATATGTTACCTTAAAATTTTCTACCAGTTATGTTAAAGGTATCTGAGGGTTTGCAGTAGTGCTATACAATCCAACATTTGTAAAACCAAACCAAGGGCCAAGCCACTCTTGTAGAAACCTGCTTACATGCCTTTCCATTCCAACCACTCTTGTTAATGGTATTTAATACACTTAGAAAGTCCATAAGAGTCTCAACAAAGGACATGTTGGTAATACTACACATTAACCCTTTAGTATTTAAGCCAGCCATATCTGGCCCAAATATTCTACATGTTTTATGTTCAAACCAGCCAGATCCAGTCTTTCACACCTACCCTATAAAATCATAATAAAAATAAGCAATCACATCATTGAAATCTCAAAGCCACAAGATAATGCATGCTTAATTCAAAACAATGTGAATAACTATGCATTACATTTGACTGAATAGTCTAAATGTTAACTCCTTAGTATTCAGATTATTCTGTTAAATATAATGCTTTTTCATTCACATTGTTTTGAATTAATCATGCATTATTTTCTAGCTTTAACATTTTGATGATGTGATTGTATATTTTATAATGGCATTAAAGAGTAAGTGTAATAGGCTGGATCTAGCTAGCTAGAGCATGATGCAGGTAGCATATTTGGACTGGATATGGCTAATTTAAATGCTAAAGGGTTAAAGGGTTAAAGGATTAAACCTCCTTGTCAAACCACAGATGTTAACAACAGGCAAGCTGTTTCAAATTGATTTTAATCATAATAAGCCATTTTAGCTTTATTTAGTGGGACTGCATAGAAAAATATGTCTCAACATAATGTCAGTACTGTATATGATAGGGTTAAATTTAAAAAAAAAAAAGATTGTTTTATTACGAAGGCAATTTTTCTGTGGAGATCATTCAACATGCTTTACTGTCATTGAAGCTCTATAATTTTAATTAATCCCAATTTCAGTTTTAATATTTCACTTTATGATCTTTTCAAAACCTGAAGGAGATCAAACTTTAGTTTGCTAATTCATTCTTTCATCAAACACTCTTCAAATGCTTAAAAAGGTCATCTTTTCCATAATAATTCTTAGCAAATATCAACTCACTTAAACAGATTAGCCTTGGAAGGAAATGAAATTAATTTACTGTTTTTTTTTATGATGATCTAAGCCTGATATTTAAATACAACTAGAAACTTAATGTTTAAATGTGGCATATACTAAGATGTATAAATGCCACATACAAACTGTAGTACTTAAATATGATATGAAGCAGTGGAATTTTAATTTAACAAAAAAGCTAAATATTTAAAGATATGAAATTTTAACTGCACTATCTACATCAACCAAACTACAGATTCTGATTCTAATGGAAACCTATGGTAACTGTATCTACATCCCTAAACTATTGTTTCAAACTGTAACGTCTGATTCTAAGACAAAATTACAATATTTCATTGTTGCTGCAAACTATAAAAATCTTTGTATTTTGTTAACTAATCTCTTTCTACCTTAGAGAGAAAAGGTACGCTTACACACGTATACATACAAAAATGCATACATACTTACATACATGCATAGATGTATGCATATGTACACATACATATACACAGATGCATACATTAATATATACATACATATATACATACATGCATAGATGTATACATACATACATATATACATGCATGCATGCATTCATATATATATGCATATATATATATATATATATATATATATATATATATATATATATATATATATATATATGTGTACGTACATACATGCATAGATGTATACATACATACAAAGTACCCTTCAATCATCAGCTGTTCTGAGTTCAAATTCCGCCAAGGTTGACTTTGCCTTTCATCCTTTAGGGTTAGGATTAAGGTTAAGGTTAGGGTTGGGGGGGTCGACAAATTAAGTACCAGTTGCATGCTGGTGGGGGGAATCTAATCAACTGGCCCCCTCCCGAACAATTTTAGGGCCTTGTGCCTAGAGTAGAAAAGAATATACCATGCATGCAAAGACCTGTTGAACCAAGTGAAATCATAGTCGTGGCTGATGCCAAGTGCTGCCTGACTGGCACCTGTGTTGGTGGAATGTAAGAAGCAGCATTTGAGCATAACCAATGCCAGTGTCACCTGACTGGTACCCATGCTAGTAGCACATGAAAAGCACCCACTACACTCTTGAAGTGCATTAGAAAGGGCATCCAGCTGTAGAAGCCTTGCCAAATCAGATTGGAGCCTGGTGCAGCCTCCCAGCCTGCAAGTCCACAGTCAAACCACCCATGCCAGCATGGAAAGCGGACATTAAACGATGGTGGTGGTGGTCGTCGTCATTGTCGTCGTAGTCGTAGTCATCATCGTCGTCATTGTCGTCTTCGTCGTGGTGGTCATGGTGCTGGTGGTGGTGGTGGTGGTGGTAGTCGTCGTCGTCGTCCTGGTTGTGGTGGTCATGGTGGTCATGGTGATACATGCATGCATGCTTACATTCATACTTTCATACATGTATACATACATACATACATATTTTTTCTTTTATCTTTTACTTGTTTCAGGGATTAGACAGTGGCCATTTTAGGGTGCTGCTCTGGAGGATTTTTAATCAAATGAATCGATCCCAGTAATTTGTTTTATTTTTAAACCTGGTACTTAGTCTATCAATCTCTTTTACTGAACTGCTAATGTTACAGGGATGTAAACACACAAACATTGGTTGAGAAGCAGTGGTGAGGGACAAATACAAATACACACACACACACACACACACATATATGTATGTATATACAATGAGCTTCTTTCAGTTTCTGTCTACCAAATCCACTCACAAGGCTTTGGTCGGCCTGAGGTTGTAATAGAAGACTTTTGTCTAAGGTAATATGCAGTGGGACTGAACCTGGAATCATGTGGTTGGGAAGCAAGCTTCTTACCACACACCATGCCTATGCCTATAACTACATAAATACATGCATACATACATGATGATATGATGGCTGCCCCCTCGTTATGGAGTATGGTCATTGCATGAAGCTTAACTTAACGGTGCTGTGATCGAATGTGACTTTTTAACCCAGCCAAAGATCTACAATGTCTTGCACAGAGTTGGCATCCAAAACCTTTACTGACAATAGCTGGCTGTTGTTGTAATTGGGCTCCATGTAACTTTGCATGTCGTTTAAGTCCTCCTGCTGAATCACACTCCCTTCCACATGCATACATACATACATGTGTGTGTATGTGTGTATTTGTGTGTATATCTTTCACTGTCTTCCTTTGTATATCTATATCTTTTAATCTATATATGGACACAACAACTCTAACTTATCTTGTAGCAATAAACCAGCTTCTCTGTCAATGACAGGGTTCTTAACTTTATCATAACATCTCACAGCTTTCTACTTGGCCTTCCTCTTAAGAACTCCCATTCAGGCATACCTTTCCTCTTCCTCCAAAGGAATTCTGGAATGGTTTGTAGGTAGGGTTGACAAAAGTTCTGTTGATTTCAGGAAGGAAATTTTCTGGATAGATTTTTTTAATCTAAAATCTAATTTCACAATTTAGACTTAGAAGATCTAATTTTGAAGTAGGAAAACTCAAGAAAGAATTCTTCAAAGCAATACTATTATTTTATGATTATATGGTTCATTTCATTTTGTACTCCAATGTCCAATATAATCTGTAAAATAGATAAAGCAGTTAAGTGCAGGCATGGCTGTGTCGTAAGAGGTTTGCTTCCCAACCACATTGGAGATGGGGGATTTGGCAAATTGAAACTGAAAGAAGCCCGTTGTATATTTGTGTGTTTTAAAAAGAGCCTGGAAAGAGAATTAAGAAGTGTTATTACTACAAATAGGAAATAACAGTTCTAAATAATATATGTGGGGTGTTCATTAAAGATTTGCTCTGAGCTACTTCCCAAGGACTGGGATAAACAAAACTTGGCATAATTATTAATATTTCTCTACATAACCATCACTAATGGTGACATACTTCTTCCATTGCTTTATGCAGCTGGAAAGACCTCATCTGTAGAAGTCGGTAGGTTGTGTCAGCCAAGACTTTACTTCGGAAATAAGTTCATCATCATCCAAAAAGTGCTTCCCCTTCAAAAAATGCTTCATGGTTGGAAAGAGGTAGAAGTCAGATGGTGCAAGGTCAGGAAAGTAAGGGGAATAAGGAGGGATTTCGTAGCCACAAGAGTATGCTTTCATCTGGGCACCATGCACATTGTGAACTAGGGAGAGTTATCTTGGAGGAGGTGGACTCCTTTTGTCAGCACACCATGCCTCCCTGCTTTGATGGCATCCTGCAATTTCTGCAGCAGAGAAGCATAATATGCCCCACTGATTGTGGTGCCCTTTGCCAGAAAATCCATCATCGCTATTCTATACTGGTCCCAAAAGACTGAGCATCACCTTGCCTGCTGAGGGTTTGACATGTGCCTTCTTTGGAGGTGGTGAGTTATCATACTTCCTGTGCTTCAACTGGAAAATAGTCTCAGGATCATAGTGATGGACCCATGTTTCATCTTGTGTGATAAGTCTGCCCAAAAAGTTCCCCTCGTTTTCTTGACACATTGCCAAAAGAGCCTCAGAGCAATTGACATGTTCCTGCTTCTGAAAAGGTGTGAGCATCTGGGGAATCCATCATGCAGACAACTTCTGCATGTGCAAATGGTCGTGAATGATTTTATCCATGGACCTCACACTTATCTTCACTTCTTTGACTAGTTGTCAAATAGTTATGTGGCAATCCTCCAAAATGGTGGCTTCCACATTATGGATGGTGTCATCATCAACGGCGGAATGTAGTCATCCAGGAATAGCAGCAGTTTGCATCAATGTCCAACCACATTTAAACTGGTGATGCCAATGCTTGACTATGCCATAGGATGGTGCATCATCACCATAAACTTCTTTCGTCTCATCAAAAGTCTCTTTTGGTGTTCTACCTTTCAAGTATAAGAACCTGATCACTGATCTGCATTCAATTGCCTCCATTATAACACCTTAATCCACTTCAGCAGCCATAAAGGATAAACAAATACTAGTGGAAAGCTGCAATTTACAATGTGACATATAGAGACATGTATAATTATATCTGTTGAAATTCCATTTCCTGCAATAACCAGAAGTGGGTCGAGGGAAATCTTTAGTGAACACCTCTTGTGTGCGTGTGTGTGTGTGTGTGTGTGTGAATTAAATATAACGATAAAATCTATATAAGATTTTATCAAGTAGCCAATGTGTAAAACCAATTATGGTAAAAAATTAATACTAAGTATATAATTTTTTAAAATACACAGAGCTCTGTAAAAGAACTTGGAAGGTTAGGCCTCCAACCAGTCCTTTTAAAATACCCTTAAAGCTAGGAACTTTTCAGCACCTCTTCATGTGTATGTATGTGTGTATATATATATATATATATATATATGTACATGTATGGTGTGTACATGTGCACTTTTGCTTTTGTTTTATGAATGTGGTTATATAGTGTCCCTTTATTTCTTCTAACTTAAGTACTGGGAGTTCAATATGATTATCTGAAAGCAAAATCGTGATGGCACCTGTGCCCAGCGTCGCCTTTCTGGCACTTGTGCCCGCGGCATGTGTAAGGACTTTCGAGCGAGATCATTGCTCTTGTGCAGGTGGCACGTAAAATACACCATTTTGAGCGTGACCATTGCTAGTACCGCCTGACTGGCCTTCGTGCCGGTGGCACGTAAAAGCACCCACTACACTTTCGGAGTGGTTGGCGTTAGGAAGGGCATCCAGATGTAGAAACTCTGCCAAATCAGATTGGAGCCTGGTGTAGCCATCTGGTTTCACCAGTCCTCAGTCAAATCGTCCAATCCATTCTAGCATGGAAAGCAGACGTTAAACGACGACAGTGATGATGATGATGATGGTTCTCAGCCATTTTCTTACCTATGGATGCTTTTGATTCCTATTTTACTCTTCTGGACCCCGATAGCCATTTGATGCTTAAACAAAATACCATTATGTTTTTATAATTAAATATTATTAGAGATAGTATTAAAAAAATGTTAAAATGTTTTGTTAAAAATTGTTGAAATTTAATTTGGACCCCCAAAGGTCATGTGAACCCCATTTGAGAATCAATGATTTAAAACCCTTGAAGGTGGTGCCCCAGCATGGCCACCGTCTAATGACAATTCAGTAGAAGAGAGTTAAAACAATATATCTTAAAATATTCCAGTTTCCATATCCTCTGACAATGCCAGGATCAGGTTCAATGCCCAGGTAAAAATATTCGCTTCTCTGACACCAGAAATGTTCTCACAAAAATGATGCAATTATTTCATTGAAACAAGTAAAAAAAAAGAGGAAGGAAAAAATGGAGTTCTACCAGTTCCGGCCATAATTCTTTAATTCTTCTTTGAACTACCTCTTCATTCAAGTGACCGAGTATTCCACAGACACTTGTACCTTTCGCGGAATTCTCAAGCAGAATCAGCAGGATATTCTGTGTAACAAGGTTAGGCAGTTTGAATCTATCCGATGAGCTTCAGTACAGTTTCCATCCACACATTTTCATTCACAAGACTTCAGTCAACCCAAGACTATGATAAAAAAAACAGCCAAACTTCCTTACTATGAGACTGAACTCAGTACTTTGTGATTGCTAATCAACCTCTTAACTATTCTGGCATTGTTTCCACCACAAAATAATATATTACTTAAAATATAAAAGTATTGATTCAATTTTTTTTTCCGCTACATCTTTTGTAATTTTCCTCAATGATGGAAAATAAATAAATATTTGAATGGTTGAAACTCTGAAAATAATGGAAATCAAAATGGTAAAAGCATAAACAAAATTTATCAAAAGAATACAACTGAGACCAAGATTTTTCTTTTTTTTTTTTTTTTCGTTGGCAGCACAGTATTTTGTGTAGGTTTCTGCAACTTACCATTTTTTATGGCATATAAGAAGCACTTTTTTTTTCAAAATAAATGTCTCCAAAAAAATCACCCTGAGTTCTATATGCAAAGTTGGGTCTTTCATAAGTTTTAAAGCAATAAAAACATTCTTTTCCTAAAAATGTGCTGCTGAAATTGGGATGCATCTAATACATCCGCGTGTCTTTTATGCCATCAGAGACTGAATTTATTTCTGGATCATCCTTCAAGCAGTTGAATTGGTTGAGGAAATAAACATTAATGTCATATTTTTACAGTTTTTGGCTTACAAAGAATATAAAGAATCAAATGAAAGAAAAAGTTAATAAAATGGTTTTTATTGGAAAACAGAAATAAACCTGTTCCTTTATAATTTCAATTGTTGCAACCAAATGGTCTTCTTTTTCAAACATTGACTGTTACGTTATGATTGTGCATTATGAGGGGGGACATCATCCCAAAAAGCATCACATGAAACAAAGCAGATGTCTCAATACTCCACTTTATAATAATCGACACAATAAAATGGCATTTGGTGACATAAATTTCCTTTTATACTTTGACTGAATGAAACCACTTTGCGTATGCACACACACACACACACACACACACACACACACACACACACACACACACACACTCACACACATGCAAGCACATGTACACATGCAGGCATACATACATGCATACATACATGCATATATATATATATATATATATATATATATATATATATATATATATATATATATATATATATGTATATATATATATATCTGAATATATATATATATATATATATATATGTGTGTGTAAATATATAAAAATAAAAAGATAAAGAGAGCAATGGTAAGGTTATATATATATAACCTTATATATATATATATATATATATTCTTTTATTCTTTTACTTGCTTCAGTTCTTTGACTGTGGCTATGCTGAAGCACTGCCTTAATAGTCAAGTACATTAACCCTATCGGTACTAATTTTGTACTAAAATGGTACTAATTGGTACTAAAATGGTACTAATTTTATCAAGCCCAAAAGCATGTAAAGTAAAGATGACATCAGCATAATATGAACTCAGAACATAGAGATGGACAAAATACTGCTAAGCATTTTGCCCAGTGCGGCAATGGTTCTGCCAGCTTGCCTCTTTCATAAATATATGTATATATTGGGTCATCACATAAATAATGTGTTTTTTTTCAGTTGCATGAACTAAAAATCACAGGGTTGACGGGATAAACTACCTGCATGAACTTGCTGTAAAAGAAGGTAGTAATTTTACCTTGTATTTAGCACCCCATGGTAAAGGTCTTTGCCCACATTAGGTGTTATTATCTGTTTGGTGGGATATGAAAGGTTTAGTCCACTTTGAACTTTTAAACCCAAACCAAACAATAAAGGAGATCTACTGCAAGCAATTTGGGTGGTTTAAGTCAATGCTAGAAGGAAAAAGCACCAACTTTGGTTTCAGGATGAAAGGTGTTCTCGGCCACATACAGTGAGAATGACATTTCAAAGGCTGGAGCAGTTTGAATGGAAAATGATGCCCCACCCACCATGTTTGCCAAACATTGCCCCATCTGATTATTATTTATTCCGCAACCTTCAAAATCACTTGGACAGAAAAAATATGAATTCTGTAGACAAGGTCAGAACAGTACTGGAGGCATATTTTTCATCACAAACAAGTGAAATTTTAGAAAAGGTGCCTTGCAAGTCGACCTGATAGATGGAAGAGAATTGCAGAAAATGAAGGAAAGTATATTTTAGATTAAAAAAGAACTTTGTTTATCTTAATTTTAAAGAATAAAAGAAATATTAAAAAACTGCCTTATTTATGGGACGACCCTATACATTTATATATATATATATATATATATAAATGTATATATATATATATATATATATATATATATATATATATATATATATATATATATATGTATGTATGTATGTATGTATGTATGTATGTATGTATGTATGTATGTGTATGTTAAATAGAATGAGACAACAAAGCAAAGGCTGTGTGGCATTTTCATGACATTTATAAAGAGAAAGTTAGTCTTACAGCTGTTTCTGAGATATTAGGGATATCCCATCCTCAGAGACGATGTGAGATGGCTAAATAGAGGGAAATACTAGAGTTCAATATTTTTCTCTATTTAACCATCTCACATTGTCTCTGATGAAGGGATATCCCTAATATCCCAGGAACAGATGTAAGACTAACTTTCTCTTTATAAATGTCCTGAAAATACCACAAAGCCCTGGCTTCGTTGTCTCATTCTATTTAACATATACATGCTCATATAAGACCTGCATTAGACTCCTCACTCATATTATTATCAAACTCAGAGTTTAACTATGTTCTTTCCATAGCACTACCTGTCACCTTGGGTCTTCTGAATACCAATACCTCTCATACCTATATATATATATATATATATATATATATATATATATATATACACACATATACATGTATATTTATATATATACATATGTATGTATGCTTGTGTGCACATGTGCGTGAGTGCGTGTGTGTGTATGCATGTGTGTGAGAGAGAGATGTGAAAGTGATGTGAGCCCCCTGCAAAAAATTATTATATGAGTGTCATTGGTTTAAAAAAAGAACATTTGGTTGCAATAATTGAAATTTTATCCATTTATCTCTCTCTCTCTCTCTCTCCCACCAGGAGGACTCAAGCAATATCCAACCTGAATTTCCACGGGGCGGACTGGAAGTCAATTCGCAGAGAGATTCGAAATCAAAACTGGCATGACAGCCTTTCTATACAAGACAATGACCTCAAACTAAGTCATTTTATGTCAACCATACAAGACATATGCACCAAATACGTGCCATATAGAAAGACCAGCAAACATGCCAATAGAATTCCTAGAGACAGGAAAATCCTTATGAGACACAGAACAAAGGTCTCAAACCAGTTAAATAGAGAACTGGAGGATAGGAAAAGGGCTAAATTAAAACTAACACTGTTAGAAATAGAAAACAAAATTAAACTCTCCCATGAAAAGGAGAGAGCAGAGAAGGAAAAGAGAGCAGTAGAAAGCATAAAAACAAACCCCAAGGCTTTCTATAGATTTGCAAAGGAGACTGCTACGGTGCAGTATAAGATAGGA
Source organism: Octopus bimaculoides (assembly GCF_046866305.1). Classification (NCBI taxonomy): domain Eukaryota; kingdom Metazoa; phylum Mollusca; class Cephalopoda; order Octopoda; family Octopodidae; genus Octopus; species Octopus bimaculoides. The sequence continues at coordinate 52,264,125 of NC_142938.1, read as the reverse complement.
CCCCTGTTCCTGCCTAATGGCTCACTGACTGCAGATCCCACATGGATAAGTGAAGTGCTCAGTACACAATTCAAGAGTGTCTTCACTTCTCCTCTGAGTCACATGCAGATAAAGAACCCAGCTGATTTCTTTGACAATAGCACTCAGCAGAAAAAGACTGCATCCATTACCTACATCGACATTGAAGAGGAAGATGTGATAGCTGCCATAAATGAAATGAGCTCAAATTCGGCAACTGACCCCGATGGTTTCCCAGCTGTCCTCTTAAAGTCGTGTAAACAAGAATTAGCAGGACCACTCCGGATACTCTTCCAGAGTTTCCTTGCAAATGGTAAACTTCCCAAAAAGCTGAAGGAAGGCACCATATGTCCTATCCATAAAGGTGGAAGCAGAGCAGAGGCTGGAAACTACAGGCCCATCTCTCTGACTTCACATATTAGCAAAGTCATGGAACGAATTGTCAGAAGGAGATTGATTGCGTTCCTAGAAGAAAATGACTTGCTGAATGAGACCCAGCATGGTTTCCGTCCAGGTAGAAGCTGCCTCACGCAGCTCTTGCAGCATTATGACTGGGTCCTGAAGCAGCTACTTGACCATTCAAATGTTGATGTGATATATCTCGACTTTGCAAAAGCCTTTGACAAAGTTGATCATGGCTTGATATGTCACAAGCTGCGAAACCTTGGCATAGCTGGTAAATTAGGAGAGTGGCTGCATGACTTCCTGAATGGTAGAAGTCAGACAGTTGCAGCCAATGGAGAACTATCTAGGGAAACAAAAATATTGAGCGGTGTTCCACAGGGAACTGTTCTGGGGCCACTACTGTTCATAGTGGCCCTTCTGGACATGCCCACGGTCACTCGGAGAGCCACTGTCACTAGCTATGCTGATGACACAAAGATATCTCAGGCAATAAAGAATCCTGATGATATTGTAAGCCTGCAGAATGACCTAAATGCAATATATGAGTGGGCAGAGCAAAATAATATGCAGTTCAATGCAAAAAAATTTCAAGTACTGCGCTACAAGACCACAAGTACCTCACAACTGGCATACACAGGGCCTGGAGGTACTGCAATCCCAGAAACACAAACAGTGAGAGATCTGGGCATCAACATGTGTAGTGATGCATCATTTCACATGCACATTGTCAAGTTGACAGCAAGGTGCAGACAACTGGCGGGGTGGATACTGAGGACTTTCCGTACAAGGGATCAAAAAGTCATGTTGATTCTATGGAAGACATTTGTTCTGAGCCGCCTAGACTATTGCTCTCAGTTGTGGTCACCACACAGTGTTAAGCGGACAGCAGAACTCGAGGCAATTCAGCGGCACTATACAAAAAAGATCGCCACAGTCCAACAGATGAACTACAGGGAGCGACTGAAGGCACTAGGTCTCTACTCCCTGGAGCGCAGGCGGGAGAGGTATGTAATAATATACATATGGAAAATACTGGAAGGACTGGTGCCAAACTTTGGTATCAAGTACTACAGGAATGCCCGCACGGGTCGCCACTGCATGGTGCCAAAGGTACCGTCCACTGCATCTCACATAAGAACGAGATACTGCAGCAGCCTCGGTTTCAGAGGACCTCAGCTCTTCAATGCCCTGCCAAAACATTTGAGAGACATGCAAGACGTGGATGCGGAGGTCGTCAAGACAAAACTTGACGCTTTCCTCTCCACGATACCAGACGAACCAATAGCTCGTAATGAGACGCAGTTTAGGGCAGCTGTGTCAAATTCTCTTATACACCAGATGTGCCATCAAAACTCTTGATTGGACCATGTCAGGTGGGGGAGAAGAGCCATGCAAGGAACGTGAAAATCACGGTGGTGCACCAGCATGACCGCAGCCACTTGGCTGAAACACATAAATAAATAAAATTTAAAAAAAAAATATATATATATATATATATATATATATATTCTTTTATTTGTTTCAGTCATCTGGCTGCAGGCATGCTGGAGCATCGCCTTTAGTCAAAGAAATCAACCCCAGGACTTAGCCTTTGTAAGCCTTGTAGTTATTCTATCGGTCTCTTTTGCCAAACTGTTAATTAAAAAGAAGAGGAAAACAAAACCAAGGCAGAACAAGCTTGTAATAATTAAAATAATTTAAATGATCTGATAGGATTATGTGAACTTGGATCCTAGTAGCTTATAAATGGGAGCACTGACACAGCATGCCTATTGATTTAGATCACCAGTGGCCTAAACCCTTCTTGTTCTATATATCTATCTATATATATATATATATGTGTTGTGTGTGTATATATATATATATATATATATATATATATATATATATATATATATACCCACTAGTAGATGCACTCGTCCATTGGACAATGTAATTTATTATAATGATGCACACCTTTAGATGGTTTAATTGGATTAGCCCTACAGTTAGAAGTCATTTCAAGTTGATAAATGAAAAACGTATAATTACCAATTTCGTTAGCAGTTTATTATATGGTATTACGCAACCTAGGTAATGAATAAAGTTTTTTGAACACAAATTTGGTAGTAATATATGAAAGTCCATGAAATGAGATCACAATTGAAGTGAACATTAGGGATCTTATATCTTACCTGAAGCATTTTGTAGCAAGTAGTTGTTTTAGTTATAATGCTTGACAAAACCACATTGGAGCTTTATTCAATGAAAGTCATGTATGATAAACAAAAGCAAATGTTTATAGCAAACACACAAATAGAATAATGGCATGTGCGTCAGAGCATGCTTATGAGGGAACAGCATGCGTGAAGTAAGAAGGATCAGTGAAGGTAATGTACTGTTAACAGCAATCATGGAAATGAAGCAAAATATCAATGAAAAGCTTGTAGGAAGTCTGATTGCTAACAGATACAGTTTGGCATAGATATGAAGATTGCAATAGAGGAGTAACTACTGTAAAGCTGCTTTGTAGATGACATTTTTGGTCTTTCCTTCAGGAGCATACATGAATAAGTTGTCTGGATGGCCAATTCTGGAACAACCGACATAGAACTGTTCATGTGGAAAGTATGACATTCAAAGGTCCAATCTGACAATTTTCAGTGATTGACCTTGTGCTTTGTTAATTGTCATGGTGAAGCTGAGTTTGAGAGGGAACTAAAGTCACCACATATGATAGAGGCAGTCTGTTGAGGTTAGCAGAATTTTCGGAATAAAAACGGTATCATTTTTGCCATTCCCCCTTATAATTTAGGCTTCTGTGACATGGTCCATCATTTGTTTGACCACAAGGCAAGTTCCATTGCATAGTGTAGGTGTGTTTAGATTGTGTAGAAGGATGACAGGGCAACTGACTTTTAAGTGAAGTTCATGGGGAGGGAGTCCTGAAGGATGTTGGGAGTTGAGAAATTCTGTTGGAAAGTGTGTTACCTGATTGAGGTCAATAGCAGTGTCAACTGATCTGTAAGAATATTCTTGAGAAGGTAGCTTACTAAATTAAAAGTAGTGACAGCTGCATTTGTAGGTGCAAGAACAGCCCTGTTCTAATGTGCAAATATCAGCAGTTTGCAGTGAATGGGCATTGTAAAAGCTGTATAACTGTCACAGCTTTGTATGAGTAAAAGCAGAGAATATATATAGTATTGATTAAATTCTGAATATATATAATATGATTAATTTCCAGGTATGATATGGATTAATTTCTGAAGCATTTAAAAAAATAATTGAAAGTTGATTTAAATTGCATGGCTACCTCAAGAAAGTGCTAATGTGCAAATATCAGCAGTTTGCTGTGAATGGGCATTGTAAAAATTGTACTACGTCATCAAGAGTAATGTCCCTTGAAGCAACGATCATTGGTATTTGTTATTTACCTATGAGAAAGTGTTTTCGTCCCCTAGGGGTGGCATTACATATTATGTGGAAAATTTGAAGTGTCTATGACCATCTCTGGAACATAAGTGATGTATGTTCCCAGCATGAATGAAATCAGATGAAAAATATTGATTTTGAGGGTGATCAAGAAAAAGGTATGTACACACACACACACACACACACACACACACACATCTTCCATTTTATTATATATAAGATATATATATACATATATACATATATATAATATATATGTGTATGTGTGTGTGTGTGTGTGCGTGTGTGTGTGTGCCTTGACAATATTAACTAATCCTAAGGCGGTGAGCTGGCACAAACGTTAATGTTTAGTGGTATTTCGTCAGTCTTTACATTCTGAGTTCTAATTCCGCCAAGGTGTACTTTCCCTTTCATTCTTTTGGGGTCGATAAGTTAAGTACCAGTTGCATTCTGGGGTCGATCTAATTGACTGGACCCCTCCCCAAAAATTTCAGGCCTTGCACCCAGAGTAGAAAAGAATATTGACTAATCCTTTCTACTATAGGCACAAGGCCTGAAATTTGTGAGGAAGGGAGATAGTCAATTACATCAACCCTTGTGCTCAATTGGTACTAATTTTATCGATCCTGAAAGAATGAAAGGCAAAGTCAACCTTGGCAGAATTTGATTTCAGAACACAAAGACAGACAAAATGCCTCTAAGCATTTTGCCCAGCGTACTAACAACTCTGCGAGCTCACTGTTAAATTATGGAACACAATAATAATAGTAATCATTTCACCATTGTTGAGTTAGGGAAGAATTACAAAGGTGTTGGGTGATAGAATATGAAACTGGTGACTCATTGTTGAGTTAGGGGAGAACTATGACAGAGAGCTGGGTGATAGGATACTAAACTGGTGACCAAAGTGTTGATGTTTTGCATAACAGGAGCACTACTGTGGTATGTCTGTGGCCAAAACATTTCACTCTTAAATTAATTTATATCTGCAAGCTGTAAACAAATACTGAATGAGAGGAGTGCTTACTACAGTAATTAGTGGGAGCATTGTGTAATTAATGATGGCTTGTTTGCTTGCATTAGTGTGTTGATTTCAAAACTTATTATTGTCCTGATTTGGAGGAGAATCAATGCCATCAACATAACACTCCTGCTAGAAACAACAACCAAATCACCTTCAAATTACAGATTAGGAAGCAATGAATACTTCAACACTAACTATGTGAAAAGAAAAGACAGGACAACCATGGTTGGATTGTCTTTAATCATAGGTGTTCCCACCAGGGCTGAACCCAGGCTAAACAAGAAACCTGGTCATTTCTAGATAATGACAAACACTTCAGTGAAATCATCGTGACCTGTTAGGTTATAAAACACACCATCAAATATGGAAAAGTATTTTGATTTACTATGTCATGTGATTTAAAGAAATAAATCAATATGTAATTAAATAATAGATTTAAAAGAAAAAACAACACAACTAAAAACATTTACTTAACAAAAATGCTTGTTGCTTTTTATATTAAAGAATAATCGTAAAAATGGAGTAGAAGCATTAAACTGCGATTCTGTAAATTTTCATAAAACATTAAATGAATTTTAGCCATTTTTATTTGTGCAAGTATTAGACATTTACATTATCCTGAAACTGGTAGAAGAAGAATATGCTTAAATTGCTTCTAGGTTCATTCTACTCAATATACTATGCTGCAGAGTTCTATTTATATTCAGAATGTTCCTGACCATCTGTGTTTAGTCATGCATAGCATGAAATACAAAATCCTTCCCCATTTTGCACTATTTGGAAATATACACACATTTCAGTCAGCTGACTGATATGTAACATACTAAACTGGTTAGTACAACTAAATAAAAAGTTTCTAACTTGGTGTGTTCACTGACTGCAGAATGGTGAGATGCAAGAGATGAACGCTTCTGTGCTTGTGATTATGGTATGGAATTCATTTGTAGGGAGTTAGAAATTGGCCAGGATGGGGAGGAGAAATATACATATATTGGTATATATATATATATATATATACATATATCTGCATGTGTGTGTGTGTGTGTGTGTGCACGTTCATACATATACATACATATTATATATATATATATATATAGAGAGAGAGGTCAGTAGAGTTAGAGGTTGGAATAACCATCTAAGGTATAAAAATATCCATTTTACTACCAGTAGAATTACCTATGTTAACCCTGGACATACATATGCAAGCATATTATGCTCACAGGTTACAGGTAATGACAAAGATAAACATGAGTTTATCAGGAATCAAATTTTAAAATAAACAGAAAATGGAGAAATATTGATCAACAACAATTGACTAACATCAAAGTCTATTTGTATTAAAAAGTAATAACTGATGTTTGTCAATTGTTGTTGATCAGTATTTTTCCATTTTCTGTTTACCTTCTATATGGTCAGCACAGAAATCAAACCTCGTAGGTAAATTTTATAAACATTTTACAATTATATACATAATTATAACAAGGGCTTGTTTTTCTCAGAGAATTTATGGTGGTAATAGTGTCTTTCAATGTCTATTTTTCAGTGTGTGGTGAGGTGCAGCCAAGCCCTTGCTATAATTATGTATATGATTATAAAATATATATATATATGCATGTACTCTTTTACTCTTTTACATGTTTCAGTCATTTGACTGCAGCCAAGCAGGAGCACCACTGTTAGTTGAAAAAATCGCCACCAGGACTTATTTTTTGTAAGCCTAGTACTTATTTTATCGGTCTCTTTAGCCAAACTGTTAATTTTCAGGGACATAAACACACTAACATCGGTTGTCAAGCGATGGTGAGGAAACAAACACACACACACACACACACAAACACATATACACGACGGGCTACTTTCAGTTTACGTCTACCAAATCCACTCACAAGACTTTGGTCAGCCAAGAGTATAGTAGAAGATACTTGCCCAATGTGCCACACTGAGACTGAACCCAAAACCATGTGGTTGGGAAACAAGCTTCTTACCACACAGCCATGCCTGCGCCTGTATATATATATATGTAAATTTAAGATCGACTTAAAGACACCCCAAGCAAAAGAAATCTAATGACGTTAAATTAGGTGAGCATACCACCCATGATCTTGTGCCCCCATGACCAATCTAACAGCAAGGGAAGTGTCTGTCAAGATAATTATATACAATCTTTACATAATGGTACAGCGTTCTCTCTCCTGTTGAAAAACTACTGTGTCAAGAATGCCATCTGTATGAAGTTGAGGTTCAAGGAATTACTCAAGTATATCAAGATACACAGCCCCAGTGACCATAATCTCTGCAGAGAAGAAAGTTCCATACACTTTCGATTTAATCATACCAGGCTAAACATTCACTTTTGGTGTATCTCATTCCCATTCAAGAAATTCATTTGGCTTCTTGCTTCCCCAAATTCGACAATTATGATGATTAATTTTTCTACTTGTGTGGAAGGTTGCTTCATCACTGAACAAAATTTTGTTGATTAAATCAGCACTTTTACTTTTATCAATAAGCTCAGCACACATCACTGATCTGCATAGATAATCCTCTTCTTGTAAGTTGTGAAAAACTTGAATGTGATAAGCTTTTTTCGTTCAGATCACTTTATAGGATTTTGTGGATTGATGCACATAGAATTTCTAATATATTAGCTGCCCTACAATTCGATAACTGCAGATCCTCTTCAAATGCTTCAAAAACCAATCCAGTTCTTTCTCCAGATTTTCATGGACTTCTAGTTCTGCTACCATTATGCACAGGTCCAGTTTTCTGAAATGTCATTAATAATACAAATAACATTGTCTGTTGGACCTTTCCTATAAAACTTCCACTGACATTTATGTTTAGTTTCTTCGCATTTCAAGCCTTTATCTTCCATGCTCCCACAAATACACAAACACCCCTACTTTCATGTTCATCATCAGTTATTCGGGTCTGAAAGATAAAATTAAACACTAGGCGCAGGAGTGGCTGTGTGGTAGGTAAGTAGCTTGCTTACCAACCACATGGTTCCAGGTTCAGTCCCACTGCGTGGCACCTTGGGAAAGTGTCGTCTATAGCCTCAGGCCAACCAAAGCCTTGTGAGTGGATTTGGTAGACGGAAACTGAAAGAAGCCCATCGTATATATGTATATATATATATATATGTGTGTGTGTGTGTCTGTGTTTGTCCCCCCAACATCGGTTGACAACCGATGGTGGTGTGTTTACGTCCCCGTAACTTAGCGGTTCGGCAAAAGAGATTGATAGAATAAGTACTAGGCTTCCAAAGAATAAGTCCTGGGGTCGATTTGCTCGACTAAAGGCGGTGCTCCAGCATGGCCGCAGTCAAATGACTGAAACAAGTAAAAGAGAATAAAAGACTATATAAATATCAACATAAACCAATTAATATTTTGTAAAAGCACAAATTTGCACAACTGATGCTAATCGAATGTCATTGAAATAGATAGTGACTTTTCAGACATGTTGTATTTATTACATTTGTCAAATTCCTGCACATCCATATTTTTTATCAGTGGGAACACTTATGTCTATTAGTCTCCAAATATTTTCTTCCCTGTCAATAATAATTATGTCTGATCAATTATCCTGGATTTTTCTGTCAGTGTTGACTCAAAAATCCCAGAGGATGTTAACCTTTTTACTTTCAATGACTGGCTCATTAACAAGGAGTGTCAATTTTGTAGTGTTTGCATATTTTCCAATGTAAAAACTGTCCTACCCTATTCTGGTAAATTATGTATTTGTTTGGTGTCAGCACAGAACATTAGATGTGTTGCAGAATCAGCAATGTCTTAAAGAACTTTAGCCTAGTGATTTCTGGTAAACAAGCTTTGATCTTGTACCACCAGTATGAAGCCTTTAGTCTCTGCTTTCAATCTTGAATGTCATGCTAGACCACTGCCCTCATTGGTTTTGCTCAGGTCATATTGACCCCAGTACTTCCTTCAGTTTTGTTTTTATTGATCTTCATTTAAGAAATAGCAAAGCTTAGAATAGTTAGAATAAAAGCTGGTGGAGCTGTGACTAGTTGTCTGCAGATTTGAAGTGACATAGCATCTGGAATGCAGTTGGCATTGCGCAATATGGTGATGGGTAAATGCAATAAAGCAAGTAACGGATAGTCCACTATGTGCAGATGATAGTTTATCAGACGTTAGATTCCAGAGAGAGACAGACAGACAGACAGACAGACAGACAGACAGACAGACAGACAGACAGATAGATAGACAGACAGACAGACAGACAGATAGATAGACAGACAGACAGGCAGGCAGGCAGGCAGATAGATAGAGAGGGGGAGCAAGGAAGAAAGAAAGAAAGAAAGAAAGAAAGAAGGGCAGAGAGACTGAAGGAGAGTGATGAGGAGTGTTTGAAGTGCCTGAGTGAAATTCAGCTGATGAAGTATAACAAGCCAGAAATTATTCATTGCCCTGTTTGGTGTGTTTTCATGCATATTATCTATAAGAAGTCTTTTTCCGGAAGAGTTACACTTACTGTAGCAAAGTAAATGTGTTAAGAATAAATATAATAGACAGCTTTATTTTAATCAACATTACTTAGCGTGTCTTTAATTAGTTAATTCCGGTTTGGCAAGGCTCTGGACACATCAGTTAATTTATTATTCTCTTTTTACACATAAGAATGGTATACAGACAAATACACATATGCATATGTGTATACATACATACATACATATACATGTATACATATGTACATATACATGTATACATATATATATATATATATATCTTGATCTTATGATATTTAATTTGCATTATATTATACTTATTTATTGTACTTTTAATTATAATTTTTTTCTATATGTGACAGTGGATTTTCATCGATGAGTTCATAAACCTTGGTTCTTTTCCCTAATACTATATATTAATATATATTTTATACTGTGAAGCTTAATTTAATTTTAATTTTTAATAAATTGATTTTAATTGAGTTTTTACCTGTAATTTTGGATTTTATCCCTAATATTATTATTATTATTATATATATATATATATATATATATATATATATATATATATATATATATATATATATATATATATATATATATATTGCACTTAACTACATTTCCATAAAGATTTTGTGCCAGATAAAGTCTTATCAAAATGGCAATATCTCTGCCTCATTTCTGCTGTGACATATGATTCTCTCACAGACTATGATGGGAGGAGACAATATCAGAGATTAATAGATAAAGGATTTGATCATTTGATATGATTTTAGAATGGTAAGTTTTGTTCAGGCAATAAGGTCTTTATTAAATTCTTTTTTTTCTTTTTTTTCACAAAGTGTTTCAACTGCAGTAATTCTTAATAATTCTTAGCTTCTTTATTCCAGCCATCCACCCATTCATCTTTCTATTCATTGACTTACCTATCTATTCATCCATCAAGCCAAGCTAGATATGTGCAAGTGTGTATGTGGGGTGGGATGTGTGTGTATGTGTGTGTATTTAATTTCAGTTTTTAACAATGTTTAAATCTTTTCGAATGAATGCAGTCTCATTAAATGCAAGTATCTACCAGCCTTACTGAATTATCAGAATGGTGAAATATAATTACACTAGTAACTGGAGATCTTTTAGAGTAAGGTAAAATATACAAACTTGGGGAATTTACTTTTCAAAAATAGATGTGACTATGCAGTAAGAAGTTTGCTTCCCAACCACATGGTTCTGAGTTCAGACCCACTGCAAGGCACCTTGGGCGTCTTCTGCCATAGCCTTGGGCTGATCAAAGCCTTGTGAGTAGATTTGGTAGAGGGAAACTGAAAGAAGCCTACTGTATATGTGTGTGTGTCTTTGTGTCTGTGTTTGTCCCCTACAACCACTTGACAACTGGTGTTGGTGTGTTTACATCTCTGTGACTAAGCAGTTCAGTAAAAGAGACCAATAGAATAAGTACCAAGCTTTAAAAAAAATAAGTACTGGGGTTGATCTATTCAACTAAAAATTCTTCAAAGCAGTGCCCTAGCATGGCCACAATCTAATGACTGAAACAAGCAAAAGATAAAAGATAACCACAAATATAATATAATATAATATAATATATAATACTCAGCTATTGGTCTTTGGATGGCAGTTATGTATAAGATACCTCGAAGACATCCATTTGGAAGTGTTCTGTGATTAGGATCTTGTAATTAAATATTAAAAATGCAATGGAGAGCAATTCTGAATTCTAAATAAAATCAATTGTAAAAAGGTCAAAAGGCTTTTGTAACAAATTTTCTCTTTGTGGACACCAAATAAGTAATTCTCAAATGAACACCACTGCAGCTCTTTGTATATGGAGCTACTTACAAAGGTTTGTTCCAAATCATTTCTCATAGATTGTATGGAAACTTCATATGTCTTCTACCATCTGGTCTAAGGGTTCCTAAAATGGTTCTGCCAGTATTACCCTTCATCATACCCAGCTGTGTTGGTGTACTCTGTGTGGAGAATAGAGAGTAAAATGGATGAATACTCTAGAAAAGACAATGAACATGTTTTTTTTTGTTTGTTTTTTTTGTGATTAATTTGAGTTCAAATCCTACAATGCCTACTGTTGCTATTCATCCTTTAGGAGTCCATAAAACACAGAACCATGGATCAATATAATTGTCTGTCCTCTCCCATCAACTTTCTGTTCTTGTCCCAGTGCCATAAAATGAATTTAATTTAATTTGATGTTACGTTCCAATGAGATGGATGAGCTTGGCTCTTTCTAACAACCTAATCAGTTCTAGGCACAATTTCAGAGAAAGAGACAGAGACAGAGTCGGAGAGACAGAGACAGACAGACAGACAGACAGACAAACAGACAGACAAACAGACAGACAAACAGACAAACAGACAGACAAACAGACAGACAAACAGACATTATTTTCAATTGGCAGTCTTGTATGAAACTTGGTTTTGGTAATAAACAATGAAGGAAAATGCTTGTTCAACATGAAAACTGGGTGGGAACAGCAAAAGCCCTCCACACATTTTCTAGACACAGATAGGAAAGACATGGAACACCAGAATTTTCTTAGAGAAAAGGTTTCAAAAATATCTTTTCATAAATTCATAAATTCCACAACTACATCTGACAGATTAAGAATTATGTTATTGATTCTAAAAGGTTTTAAATGATTTGATAATATAATTTATTATTAGGAATATAGGAATCTAATTCCTCACATAGTAAAAAAGACTGCTTCTAGACTAACACTGGCTTCGGTGATTTCTTTTACTTCCAGCTGCTTTCATTTAAAATGTTCTACCTTCAGTTTTTCATTCCACAGCTCAAGTTATATCTGGAATGATTTTAATTTATCAACAAAGTCTATAACAGTAACAAGGTTGACTTGAAATTATTCATTGAGTGCATTGAGTAGAAAGTGAATACCATTCAGTTAGACTAGTTGTGCCTATCTTCCAGTTCTTATCAAAAAATTTATTGGTAAACTTGATAGATTTGTCCTTTCAATTTCTCAAAAATAATTTTTCCAGTTTGTCTTTCAAACCATATTACCTCTTGAAAACCAGTTTAAGTCCATGTATCACGAAAATACTTCTAATTTTTAATACAACAAATATCCATGTCTTTAAAGAACTAGTTCTGACAAAGTTCACCATCCATACAATATTATCAAAAATAGATTTGAGAGTTAGAGGCAGTGTTTTCAAACATAATGCATATCTGTAGATATCTAAAGTGCATTTTTCTTTATACCAAGGCTAACATTTGACACTGTTGCTAAGAAACCAGACCTACAACCCAGTTTTGCTGGAATTCCACCAGTCGTGCTGTTGACTGCTGTTTTCCAAGAAAAAGAACCTTCTTTGACAAAGAAACAAGGTATAACTTTATTTATATCTTCTTCCATTGTACTTTCCAATGGTTGACAAAACAAGAATTCTTTAAAATCATAATCCTTACATGTAGAAGTAGTTAGGAATCAATTCATTTCTCTACAGACATGTCAAGTAAGATGGAAAGATATTCACTGAACCGTCTTTGACTTCCAAAATACCTTATTCTTTATATCATCTGACATATCAGTTATCCTTTGCTAAACAATGACATTCAACAATGTCTGTAGACTCAATTTCTTTGCCATATCTTCTCCTATAATTCAGCAAATAACAGAAAAAGAGGATAGTTTCGGTGATTATGTGAGGTTTGTTAATTTTTGCAAATCTCAGGACAACCCTATAGGTGGCAAGTAGGGACAGACTTGTGCAGGGTGATGAACTCCTTCCCCAAAGATGCATTCCGCTTTTTACTGAAGATGCCCGATGAAGAACCAGCAAGGTGCTTAAGTGAAGCAGAGTCTAGTCGGGCGGTAAAATGTAAGAGGACGAGTGCCTCATATTGAAAGGGCTTGTGGCCCATAAAAAGAAAAGTGTAAGAGGCAAGTGCCTCATTTCAAAGACATGATAAATTGAAATTGTAAAGTAGCCTCAAATTGTAAATTTATGTATAAATTTATAAAAGAACAATGATTTAGAGAAGCAGAGTTCGGCGGGTGGCTCCTGTCTTCTCCCATTAATACCATATTAATCACCATTCATCTCATCTCATTAATGTTTTTGTCCAGCCCGTAGCTACTCTCTGTGTACTGCCTTTATGGCAAATTGAATGAAATAAAGTAGGGATCACCCTCATTTTGTTGATACAACTTCCTTTTCCTCTATTCAAGTTGTATAAGAACAATAGCTGAAAAAACTAGGAAGATATATAATCACAGTTACAGAAAAAAGACTCATCAAGTGGAGTGGGGAGAGTTGAATGGGGTCAGGAAATAAAAATGAATGTAACGATCACATGTTTTATATATACCTCCAGAAACAGATCTAAATATTATCAAAAGTGGAGTATATGTATGTGGATTACATAAACATATACACACAAGTATTGATATATAGACACAGTTACATATGTTGCAAGTGTGTGGCTGTCATGGCAGTAGTCATGGTAACTACTGTTGTTGTCACTGGTGAATGGAAATGTATTTCTAGGACTGCATGAAGAAGTAGCTAACAACACTCACAAACAATTAACAGATTTCATTACTACCCATGATTACAGGTAAGTTCACTGCAATCAATTTACTGTGAAGAAAGGTCACCATGAGGAAAGTTCACCAAGGCGGCGAGCTGGCAGAAACATTAACGCAACGTGCGAAATGCTTAGTGGTATTTCGTCTGCCACTACGTTCTGAGTTCGAATTCCGCCGAGGTCGACTTTGCCTTTCATCCTTTCGGAGTCGATTAAATAAGTACCAGTTACGCACTGGGGTTGATATAATCGACTTAATCCATTTATCCGTCCTTGTTTGTCCCCTCTGTGTGTAGCCCCTTGTGGGCAGTAAAGAAATAAGAGCAAAGTTTTCTGAGAAAACATATCCATAGTATCTCACTATTAATAGTCAAAAACTATTTTATCGCAAAAAACGGTGAATTGATGACAGTGAACTTTCCTTTTGATGAATTGATGGTGATGAACTTACTGGACATGACTGCACACAATACTTTCTGTGTTGGTCTTTTAACAAATAATAACAGCAACAATTACACCTCGGGAGAGACATACTGCTGGGATCTATGATGAAAGAAAGTTAACCAATATAGCAATCCGTGGTGGACCCATCACAACTGAAAACTAATCATGCTATATTTGAGGTAATGAAAATTTTTGTCTTCTATCTGTCATTGACTGAACGTGGTGATGAGAATGGAGATGTTGAGTGGCTGCCTCAACATTCTGTGATTACTACCAAAAATCACCATTATTTAGGGCACAATCAGAAAGTTCTAAAAATCAAATTGCATCATAGCTTGCTGCTGATTGGTTGCTTAATAGACTAATCATGTAAAACTACTGTGGTTTGATTGTGATGTTTACTCAGCTACCTAACAATTCGGTTTTGAATCACTGTTACACATAAATACACTTATGTTCATTGCGTAAACTTTCAATTCAAATTCAAGCAAGAATACAGAATCATCATAATCTCTAATACAATTCCATAAAGACTGAAAGTTCACACCATTTGTATGTTAGGTTTACAAGAGACACAAGTTTACATTTAGTTGATTGTGTCTACTTCAGGATTTCAATATTTTTGCAACCACTTACATACCTCCGTAATTTCTCAAGCAGACCCTAATATTACAACATATCCTGCTTTGAGAATCCCTCAGTTAGTCATTCTTCATTTCTTCTCTGATTAAAACTTATTGGTGTTATTTTAAAGAATCGTCATTGTTTTGTGGAGATTTTTACACACAAGAATGGCATAGAAGGATCTTCCTCCAATACAGTGTTTTACCACTTTTTGTGGTTCTTTGACATTTGTTTTATGAGGTTTTACAACCCAAGATCAGCCCTCACCATCTCACTTTTTGCATCTTTCTTGGTCTGCCTCTCCTATGGATTCCTGAATGCCTCCAGCCATGACTTCCACATCAACATACAATGAATTAACACAATGATTTAAATGTTAAAGATTAAATAATAATGATAAACTTCAAGACTATTAAAGGTTTATGCCATTTAACAATTGAATGGCTGTTCTTGGGGCAATTGCTAATTCCATTATTTTTTATTGGATTTTAGTCTAATTAAACTCTTGTTGAGTAAAATGTTATTCTTTAATACTGTTCTGATATATTTTCTAAAAATTCTTTGATTTGGAGGGTTTTTTTTTTGTTTTTTACATCCTCCTCAGAACTAATCTGCTGTAATTAAAAATAAGATTCAAATTTCTCCACTGAGAATTCAAAATCATCTTCAGAAATAAATAAATAAAAGACGAAAAGAGTATTAATGGAATAAATTATATTGTCATTCTCTTTACCAAAGTTTGAATCAAATGGAAATGGATGGCTGTTTCACCATCATGCTATTTCTTCAAAAAATAAGCAATGAATTCAATAAAAATAATAAAACTTTATAACATAATTAGATTGATCACCCATTGATGGATAGTCCTAATTACAAAACCTTATGATATGGCATAGAACTGTTCATAAAATATATCTCCATATCCAAAAGCTAATCTGCACATATGTTTAGACAGCTTGGCAAGAATACAGGCAGTGAAAGTTGAGATTCTTTAATTAGTAATGTAAATCTAATGAAAGGATTATTTTGATATTAGCAAAGGAAACAGTGAAAAATTAATATCAAATGACTTCTACAAAAAGAAAAAAGAATATGTGGCTGTGTGGTAAGTAGCTTGCTTACCAACCACATGGTTCCGGGTTCAGTCCCACTGCGTGGCACCTTTGGCAAGTGTCTTCTATAGCCTCGGGCCGACCAAAGCCTTGTGAGTGGATTTGGTAGACGGAAACTGAAAGAAGCCCGTCGTATATATGTATATATATATATTTATGTGTGCTTGTGTGTCTGTGTTTGTTCCCCCACCATCGCTTGACAACTGATGCTGGTGTTTACGTCCCCGTAACTTAGCGGTTCGGCAAAAAGTGACCGATAGAATAAGTACCAGGCTTACAAAGAATAAGTCCTGGGGTCGATTAGCTCGATTAAAAGCGGTGCTCCAGCATGGCCACAGTCAAATGACTGAAACAAGTAAAAGAGTAAAAGAGTATTTCAGAATTGAAAGCATCAATAGAGTTGTTAGTTCATTCTCAAACAAAAATTCTGAGGTAGAATATTTGCTGGTTTCTTAAAAATTTCCTTTTACTTAATTTCTGTTCCAAAAGAGGATTCTTTGGAATTTAATATTCCTTTCTACTAAGGTGGTAAGCTGGCAGAATCATTAGCACACCAGGCTAATAGTAGCATTTCATTTGTCTTTACCTTCTGAGTTCAAATTCCGCCAAGGTCGAATTTACCTTTCATCCTTCTGAGGTCAATAAAACAAGTACCAAGTATCAACTTACTCCCTCTCTTGGAATTGCTGGCCTTGTGCCAAAATTTGAAATCAATATTCCTTTCTGTTATAGGCAAAAGGCCTGAAATTTGGGGGTAATGGAGATAGTTGATTACAACAACCCCAGTGTGCAACTAACCTCAAAGGAATGAAAGGCAAAGTCAACTTTGGCAGAATTTGAACTCAGAATGTAAAAACAGACAAAATGTCACTAAGCCTTTTGCCAAGTGTGCTAATGATTCTGCCAACTCATCACCTTAATTGTAGTAATTACAACGGTTTCAAATTTTGGCACAAGGCCAGCAATTTTGGGGGAGAGGTAAGTCAATTACATCAACATCAGTTCACAACTGGTACAATTTTATTGACTCCAAAAGGATGAAAGGCAAAGTCGACCTTGGTGGAATTTGAACTCGGAATGTAAAGATGAACGAAATGCCACTAAGCTTTTTGCCCGGCATGTTAAGTATTCTACCAGCTTGCTGCCTTCCTTTGGGGATTTAATATTGATTAATGATACGTTTGATTCACTCAGAGAGACTGATAAAGTGTAACAGCAACTCACCTAACAGTCAAAGTATTTTATGTACAGAGTTTAAGTGGAAAATATATCACAAAGAACATATAAAAAAATATGTGAAGAATAGGTACAGGTGTGGCTATGTGGTAAGAAGCTTATTTCCCAACCACATGATTCCAGGTTCAGTCCCACTGCATGGCAACTTGGACAAGTGTTGTTTACTATAGTGTTAAGCTGACCAAATCCTTGTACAAGGGTTTGGTAGACAGAAATTGAAAGAAGCCTGTCATTTATATTTATATATTAGGTTGGCAACTAAGTACCCGCCGTTTTTTTTAAAATTTATATTTTTTAAAAGGTTTAATAAAAATAACAACTAATTAATCAATAACACATTCACCCTTGTTGTTTACAACTTCTTCCCAACGTTCAACAAGATTTTCAATACCTTGTTGGTAGAAATCACCCGATTTCAACTTGAAAAATTGATCCAACCAAGCTCTCAATTCTGCATCAGTATTGAACGAAACTCCGCGCATAGCATTTGAAAGAGATCGAAAGAGGTGGAACTCCGTTGGTGCCAAATCAGGAGAGTATGGCGAGTGTGTCAGCACTTCCCAGCCATGTGTTTGAATGGTTTCCTTGGTCATATTGGTGATATGAGGGCCGACATTATCATACAGTAGAACTCCATGCTGCCAATTAGGTTTTTTCTCTTGAATAGCCATGTTGAATTGTTCCATCTGTTGAACATAGAGTTCCGCGTTGATCGTTTGGTTCTGTTCAAGCAATTCGTAATGGATAATACCTTCCCAGTCCTACCATACGCACAACATCGTTTTACGCAGATGAAGATCTTGTTTCAAGCGCGGTGTTGCTTGTTTACCAGGGCTTAGCTATTCCTTACACTGCTTCATATTGATGTACAGGCACCATTTTTCATCACCAGTAGATTCGGTAAAGAAATTGTTGCTTGTGTCCATGAGTTGAGCGGTGATGAGCAAGCAAACCAGCGGAGATTGTGGCTCGTTGATTTTTGCTGTTATCGCTTAAAGCATGTGGAACCCATGCTCCATACTTCTGAACCTTTCCCATCAAGTGAAGATGCTTCTCTATAGCAGTGTGGGAGCATTCCATTTTCTCTGCCAGTTCCCTTGTTGGTTAATGAGAATTTTCGTGCAAAAGTTGATTTAATTGCTCTTCATCAAACACAACTGGACGACCAGAACAAGGTGCATCTTTGAGGTCAAAATTTCCATTTTTGAACTTGGCATACCAATTACGTGCAGTTCTTTCAGCTATGGCGCCCTCTCCATACACAGCACAAATGTCACGAGCAGCTTTTGCGGCCTTAGAACCTTGATTAAAAGCAAAAAGAAGGAGGTGTTGAAAATGCTTGTTTTTCTTAACTTGACATTCCATTTTAATAATCTGAAAATAAACAAAAATTAACTAAAATTAACTAGAAAAAAAAACAAAATGGATTCAAAAATGATTCAAAAATAGAATTCTCAAAAAAAAATAGATTCCAAAATTTAAAAACGCAATAAATTCCAAAACTTAATAAAACAGCAGGAACTTAGTTGCCAACTCAATATACATATGTATGTATGTATATTTATATATATATCTATGTCTGTGTGTGTCTTTGTGTCTGTGTTTGTCTCCCCATTACCGCTTGACAACCAGTGTTGGTGTGTTTACATCCCCATAACTTAGCGGTTTGGCAAAAGACCGATAGAATATGTACTAGACTTAAGAAATAAGTCCTGGAGTCGATTTGTTTGACTAAGACCCTTCAAGGTGATGCTCCAGCATGGCCACAATCAAATAATTGAAGCAAGTAAAAGAATAAAAGCGCAACCAACAAAATATGTGTATTTTATGAATTACCGAAATATATGACATTTGATTCATGTAAGGCGTTACTTTTAAAGTGACAGGAATCGGATTAGGGAAAGGCATAACACTATCCACAAATGATTTCTATGTCTACTTCTATATACTCTGTATACTTTCCTCTTTATGAAGTATAATGATTAAGTTACCAATTTTACTTCAAAAGAGCACAGTTGTATTTGGCAGTATTTGTGAGAAGCTGTGGCATGAATGCATTTACCATCTGTAGCACAAACTCGAGGATCCCAAACAGGCATCTTGTTATCTAACAGTTAGGAAAGACTAAGAGACATATTGACTTTATTAATAGTCAGGAATATGAAACTTATATCTGGTGATATATGTGTGATAAGAATATAGATTATAGGCTAATGAGATTAAGGTGAAACCAATGATTGCAGTGAGGGATGCAATAGCAAATAGAAGGAAGCTATCAGACATTTCTGTTGGAAAACTACTTCTGCACTGCTCTAACAAATATTGTGTTAGGACAGATAAATGGATTTAGAGAGATTATGTAATGGAGAGGATAACTGGTAGGTATTAAAGATAACAAAACACTGTGAGCATAAGGTTCATTCCAAGAGAGGCATAATACGGTAATACAATATTGTTGTATATTAGTTCAATGGTGGTGATGGTGGTGCTGGTGCTACTGTTGTTGTTGCTGCTGCTGCTGCTGCTGATGATGATGATGATGATGATGATGATGATGATGATGAGGAGGAGGAGGAGGAGGAGGAGGAGGAGGAGGAGGAGGAGGAGGATCACAGCGATGATGACAAAAACTATGATGATGATGGACGGGTGGAAGAGGAGAAGTTTATAAGCGATATGTGATAGAAGTAGGTTTCCTCAGAAATATGTCTTGTGGATGAACATATTCTTACCTGAAGGAAATTAAACAGTAAGAGCTATTTATGGTCTGCAAATGACAGGTGATAGGGACTGGAATTGTGAAGCAAAATATCTGACTAAATGAAGACACCTTTGGAGATAAATCTGACTAAAAATAAACTAAGTTTCTTTACCCTGATTTATTGACAGACCAGTGGTGGCCGATCTAGGGTTACCAATGCAATGTCGGTTGAATTCATCATGATCAATGTATTATCTTACTTGTTTAAAATTTTACCGGAAGGTGGTGAATTATATGTCATGATGTAATCTTACATTCACATAGACAAATATCACTGTACTTATCACAACACACTGACTTCTTTTTATTAGTATTTATTATTAATTAGTGTTGGCCTAGTTGTATACTCTTTTATTCTTTTACTTGTTTCAGTCGTTTGACTGCGGCCATGCTGGAGCACTGCCTTTAGTCGAGAAAATCAAACCCAGGACTTATTCTTTGTAAGCCTAGTACTTATTCTATCGATCTCTTTTTGCCGAACTGCTAAGTTACAGGGACATAAACACACCAGCATCGGTTGTCAAGTGATGGTGGGAGGACAAACTCAGACACACAAACACACAAACACATACACACACATATATATATATATATACATATATACGACGGGCTTCTTTCAGTTTCCGTCTACCAAATCCACTCACAAGGCTTTGGTCGACCCGAGGCTATAGTAGAAGACACTTGCCCAAGGTGCCATGCAGTGGAACTGAACCCGGAACCATGTGGTTGGTAAACAAGCTAATTACCACACAGCCACTCCTGCACCACTATAGACATATGATAACACCAAGAGTATCTACCTACAACCAGGGACCTCAGAGGAGTCTTGTACCGCCTTGCAAAATTTCTCTTGAAGACCTGGGAATATACCAAAAAATGGTGAATGCAGCAA
Organism: Octopus bimaculoides; assembly: GCF_046866305.1. NCBI lineage: Eukaryota > Metazoa > Mollusca > Cephalopoda > Octopoda > Octopodidae > Octopus > Octopus bimaculoides. Next base: position 52,243,142 of record NC_142938.1, on the reverse strand, counting down.
TATGTTGCAATGGTGCATGCTCCCCCCATACGCACACATACACACACACACACACACACACACCTGGGATGACCGGATTTATACACAGATGTTAAACTAAAATTACTTTGTTTCTAGTAAAACAGCTGTCAAAGTAATGAAGAATAAAAATCTTGCATTTTTAAAAAATGGAGAAGTCAGAGTTGCGTGTGGCCTCAGTGAGTGATTAGGGAGCCAGGGCAAGAGGAGAAGTTTGAGGAAAATATTTGAGATTACTTAAGAGAGATTTTCAAATATGATCAGTTAAAGCAAATAACAGCTCACTAATGAAATTAGTGTATTGTTGCATGTATGCATGTGTGTGTGTGTGTGTGTGTGTGTGTCTATATAGATGCATGTATGTATATGAGTGTGTGCGTATGCAGATGTGTGTATGTGGGTGGGTGTAGATGTGAGTGTATGCATATATAGATATGTGTATGTATATAAGTGTGTATGTAGGTGTGTGTATGTGGATGTATGTGTGTAGATGTGCATATCGATGCATATAGTATATGAGTGTGTATGTAGATGTGTATATGTGGGTGTATGTGTGTAGATGCATATACATATAGATGCATGTATGCATATGAGTGTGTGTATATATAGACGTGTGTGTATGCAGATGTATGTGTGTAAATGTATGTGTATGTTTCTGTGTTTGTGTCTATGTCTGTATATGCATATGCGTGTGTATGTATGCTTGTATTATAATATTTAAGATATGAATATCCAGGGCTGTTTAAATGTGTTTCTACAACAAAATTCCCTATTTATGTTGTAATATGTGTGTAATTAATTAGTTAATTACACAAGAAGCCAATCTAGCAGTAGAAGTAATTAGTTCAGCAAATGAAAGCAGATATGTTTAAAATATTTGCAAATAAAATATTTAGGCTCACTGAGTAATTTGGAAGTTTAAACTCAAAAGCACTTATCGGATGGTGGCCAGTCTGGGGCACCTACTTGAAGCATTTTAGTCAAACAAATCGGACTTAGTAATTATTTTTAAGTCTGGTATTTTTCATCGGTCTTGTTTGCTGAACCACCAAAATCCTCCACCCCACACCAAGGTAAGGGGATGTAAAAAAACTGACTCTGGTTGTCAAGAGGTGGGTGGGGGGACTAACAGAAACAAACACAAATACACACACACACACACACACATGAAGACCAAGTTAAGTGGTGCATTGTTCTACTCAAAAAGACCCACCAATCAAAACAGAATTGAGATCTTAAAACTAAGGTGCCACATAAAAAGCACTGGTGTCAGTGCTGGTGCCACATAAAAAGCACTGGTGTCAGTGCTGGTGCCACATAAAAAGCACCCTGTACACTCTGTAAAGTGGCTGGCATTAGGAAGAGCATCCGGCTGTAGAAACCAAGCCAAAACAGACTACAGAATCTGGTGCACCCACTGGCCTTTCTGGTTCCTATCAAGCCATCCAACCCATGCCAGCATGGATAACAGACCTTAAATGTTGATGATGATGATGATGGGCTTCCTCACAGTTTCTGCCTCCAAAATCCCCACGCAAGTTATTGGTCAGTCTAGAAATAGTGTTCTAGACACTTGCCCAACGTGTTGCACAGTGGGACAAAACCCAAAACCACATGATGACAAAATAAGCTTTCTAACCACCCTGCCATGACTACCCCTATACACAGCCATCAGCAAACTTGATGAAAACCAACATTTCTAATCCAGTTTCTTAGCCAAAAGAAAAAAAATATAAGAATTTTACCCCAAAATCAGTTTACCACGTCAAACGTGTTTTAAATGACCACCATATTTGCTGGACATTGCCTGATCTGATTATCATTTATTCTGCAGTTTTCAAAATCATTTGGATGGAAAAAATATGAATTCTATAGATGAGGTCAGAACAGTACTGGAGGAGTATTTTTCATCACAGACAAGTGAGTGAATTTTGGAAGAGTGGCCTTGCAAGTCAACCAGATAGATGGAAGAGCATTGTGGAAAATGAAGGAGAGTATATTTTAGATTAAAAAAGAACTTTGTTTATCTTAATTTTAAAAAATAAAAGAAGTATTAAAAAAAACACATTATTTATGGGATGACCCAATAATAATAATAATAATAATAATAATAATAATAATAATAATAATAAAAGTGCAGCATTTTCAAGTAATCTTTATGAAAATCTGCTGTGGTTTACAGTATGAAACATTTTTTATCATCAAGATATTTTCTTTTTCTTTTTATCCTTCTGAATCTATTGAAATACTGTTCTTGAAATGTGTTGAGAATATTTCTGCCAAAAATATTAGTTGATGTTTGTTGATAACCCAGTAAAACATGCAGTAATCATGTCTGAATACCATAATTTTAATAAAACAAGTCTGAATATTTAATTAAATTATAAAATCACAAACTTTGCTTTTAGAATATTATATTTTAATTGCTTTATACGAAATGCATAGAAATGTCATTCAGTTTAATAAGTAGACATATTTCTAAAAGATCTCATATTTTTTACTGAACTTAGGCCATGTTTTAATGAAATCAAATCATTAACAGGCATGCTCTGTGTGTGTGTGTGTGTGTGTGTGTGTGTGTGTGTGTGTGTGTGTGTGTGTGTGTGTGTGTGTGTGTGTTTATGCGTGGGTGTATGAGAGAATTTTTTACAAGCCTTGCACTAAAACAAACTTCTAGCAGCAAAAGGATCATGATAAATCCTGATTCAACTCCAGCTGGGACTTGGTCAACTTCACTGCAGTGGGAGAACAAATACTTTTTCCCAGGCATTTTATAAATAAATTTTGGTCAATATCCAAAATAAATGATGTAGCTATTGTGCATGGGAAATGAAAAGAGGTCCACCTACCTTCCTCTCTTGTCTGTGCCTGTCTAGTAGTAATCTTTCCAACGATCCTGCCCTACTCCTGTCACCCAGTATAAGCAGCTGCTATCTGACCAACCTGAGAGTGAAATCCCTGAAGTCCGTTCACAATGCCTCCGGCGGGCAAGAAGAGGCTGACCCTGTCTCCCCCGCACTTCCCTTCTCACGCTTCCTCTTCTGGTCAGTCCCTTGACCATTGACGTCATGGCCCTCTTCTTCCTCTCATGTTGGCTTTTTGGTGCAAAATGCACTCTTGTTTATATCACTAGCAAAGAGATAAATCTCCATCTCCAACGCTGACACCACCAAATCCAAGTCATTTCAACCTTCCTTGGTCTTGTCAATGATGGATGCTTGACAGCTAGAGATAGCAGCAATTCATCTCCCCACCACCAGTTTATAGAATAACAGTACCAGAACAGGTGCCGGTGTTGCAGTTTGCCAGCTGGTGTTGTAGTTAACCATGATACCATCTAAAAATGAATGCCAGGGTGTGCACTTGGTTATTGATCCTGCAACAGACTGGCATCCCATTCAGAGAGAAGCAGTGTATCCTTAGTCTGTCTTCAGAATCTAGATAAACTTCAGCTTCATAAACCTGTTGCTTCAAAGAAGACTTAGTCCATTGCACACAGTAACAGCACTACCTGGTCCATGGATGCCTATAACAGATTCCATTCTGTTGCAAAAATGAGTCAAGTCTCCAGTTTGAGGAAACCAATCTCTCTCCCTTAATCTCTAAACAATAAAGAAAATATTCCAAATGTTTGACGAAGACCTAACAGATTTTAGTTGCTGCATTTAGAGTATTTTCAATAAAATGCATTTTTGACAAACAAACTAACATTTCCAGAAGGAATATAAAACAGCATTTTCTTTCCCAAACAATCTGAGAGTCTTCAATGGAATATCTCTCTCTTATCATCTTCTTTTACTTGTTTCAGTCATTAGACTGCAGCCATACTGGAGCACTGTCTTGAAGAATTTTTAGTTGAATTAATCAACTCCAGTACTTAGTTTTTGTTAAGCCTGGTACTTATTCTTGTGATCTCTCTAGCTGAACCGCTAAGTTATGGAATGTAAACACACCAACACTGACGGTGGAAGCACAAACACACACACACACATATTTATGACAGGTTTCTTTCCCTGTCCATCTACCAAATCCACTCACAAGGTTTTGATCAACCCAAAGCTATAGTAGAAGACACTTTCCCAAGGTACCATGCAGTGGGACTTGAACTCAGAACCATGTGGTTGGGAAGCAAGCTTCTTTATTTCATTAAATTGGCCATTAAGGCCTTACAAAGAGGGGACAAACACGGACAGACAAACGTAAAGAAGCTGCAGGCTGGACACGGACATTAATGAGATGAGGGTGATAAAAAAGAGTTGAAATAAAAAATGGGAGGGGCACCGGGGCCCACCGACCGATAACCCCTCGAATACATTTGTTCGAGCTAAATCCATATATTTATAATCACATTACATCACTTCATATGCCTTTCAAGCAAGCTCTCCGCCGCACACAGGCAGTTCTCCATGTTCAACTCAGCCTCCGTGCTGCAGCACACATATGAGAGGCCACCACAGGCGGCCTCCACCCTAGCACGGACGCTGTTGGTCACCACAGGAGGAGACACTCTTCCTCCTCCTCAGAGGGAGGGATCTCACCTTGTCCCGCCAGCGGCACAACTCCCGCTGACAGGACCTCCCTCTCCGATGGCACACTTCCCTCCGGAAGGGTCACTGGTTCGGTCGGCGGCACATAAACGTCCGCCAGCCGTTTCCCACCTCTCTTCCTTTTCCTTTTCTTTTTAGAGGTTTCGGGGGTTAAGGCCTCCTTCGGCACACCCGAGGAGATCTTTACCTCCCCCTCAACCTCTGTCTCAACTGGTGAGCAACCATTGTTGCTCACCTTTCTTTTTCTTTTCGTGGAGGCAGGTGCCTCCATGACTTTCTCCGTCTCCCCTTCCAATGGGGGGCAGCGGGCACTTTATCCTGCTCCAGGGCCTTATTACGGCCCTGGGGGAAGTTCTTTTTGATGTGGCCAGCTTCCAGGCACTCATGGCACCTTGGTTGCCGACCCTCAACATTCACCGGGTACTTTGCCCCGGCCAACTTCAAGAAATCCAGAAAGCACATGTCTCCTACAGCCACTGGGGCCCACAAGGTCAATGTCGCCTTGGCGCCCTGCCAGTTGACTGCAGGTGACATGTGCACATTAAGGAGCCTGGGTCCACTGTCTCCCAAGCCCTGCCGAATGGTATCAGCGATCCACTCGGCCTTGTAACTTGGGGGTAGTCCATGAACCCAGGCTCTAATTATTCTTCTTCCGCAGTAAGAGGGGAAGAACAAAATTTCCTCCCCCTGCAGAGTCTGGCTTGCCGCATTAGCAGCTTCCTCAGGGGAGTCAAACAACAACCACACCATTGCATATTTGACCCCCCTGGATATGTAATATTTCTTTGTTGGCAAACAAATTGCCAACTCTTTTTCTATTACCTTCTTGTTGAAGAGGGCAACGGCATTGCGTGACCTACAATAGGTTCGCATGACCACCGTCCTCCTCTCCATCTCCTTCACCCACTGCTTGGGTGGGCACAGTTCCCACTCCAAGACAGAGTTCTTCTTTGCCATGTCCAAAAAGTTCAATACACAATAGTCTCAAAAATGTAGTTAAAAAAAACAGGATGAAAGAGAAGAAAAAATAAAAGAAAGAAGAACCAAAATTAGAAGAAAAGAAAAAAAGAAAGGAAAAAAGAAACAAGTAACAAAGTTCAGACAGGGAATCCTAATTTCTGCAAAAGTTCTCTTCACCAGGTAATCCCGCAGAGTTCTCTTCTTGGTAAATCCACAAGGTAAATCCATGCTCACAAAAATGTTCAAATTCTGGAGAAAAAACGCCACACAAAATTTGACAAACGTTCTAAAAAATTTTCAGTCTATCGCTGTGGCGGCACGCCCACCAACACCGACGAACGAGAAACACAATTTTTGCTCGCTAAGCGAGTGACAATTTAAGTCGCCAAAAGCAGGCGAAACTGCCCCAGAGCTGGGCGAAATTTACTGCAAAAAAACAAACAGCAACAAACCCCTCCCAGCTCAAAAAACAATTCCACCTACCTCAGTCAACTTCACAATTTTCAATCTTTGGATGGCGTTAACACACGTCCACTCCTGTTCATTAGTGAAGAAACCACTTCGACGCGCAAGACCGGAAGCAAGCTTCTTACCACACACCCATGCCTGTCTATTTTTTTTCTCTCTTAACATTTTCAAAGGAAATCTTTCAGATTTTCTGCAAACATAACGATATTCACCACCAACAGCATCATCATTATTTAATAGCAACAACATCTCCCCACCAACCCACAACCATTGTTGTTAGTGATATTGTTATTAAGATAAGTATTCAAAAAGGAAAAAGAAAAAAGAAAATTTAATCCATTTAGCCATTGTCCCTGGAGATGCTACTATCAGATTTAGCATATTTCAGCAGTGTGGCCATATTGATCTGATGTCTGACTTGAAAGAAAGTTACTATCAACCCATTAAAGGCTGTACTTGCTTCTTCTGGCAGATAAGGTTAGAAACATAACCCATTGCATCTACACATCTTTATTCATAATCATAGATTTATACACACACACACAGACACATACACACACATCTTGCAGTTCAGCTCTTTCTCTGCCCTTCCCCAACCAGATGTGAATAATGATGCAGATCCTCTACAAGAGCCTGCATCATGGTCCTACCCACTTCTCATAGTTCAATCCCCTCATGCATTAACATGAGGCTGACGCCTCCTCAGCAGAGGTTGATGTCCTGCATGTTGCATTGCAACCTACTGCTACAAAAAGAAACCACCCAGTTCGCTCTGTAAAGTGGTTCAGTACTAAGAAAGACATCAAGCAGTAGAAACCAGGCCAAAACACACATTGGAGCACATGGACAATGATATATGTATGTATCCAGCTGTAGAAACTCTGCCAAATTAGATTGGAGCCTGGTGTAGCCATCCGGTTGCACCAGTCCTCAGTCAAATCGTCCAACCCATGCTAGCATGGAAGGCGGACGTTAAACGATGATGATGATGAGGAGGAGGATATATATATATTACTATTCAAAACAGTTTGATTTGGCCCCCACGCAACTTACAAAATCATTACAAGTACCTGGCTCATTAGTCTCAGACACATCTATATATATATACACATACATATATATATACATATACGTATATATATATATATATATATATATATATATATATATATATATAAATTCAAATTACAATAGACATAAACAAACAAACAAAGTTTGCATTTAGAACTGTTGAGATGTCTTAGAAAGTTAAAGAAGTGATTTTAAATTCTCAAACGCAGGATAATGCTAATAATATAGCATGAACAGGATAAGCTACCCCTATTTTGCAGAAAAAAGTGTAGGCGGCCAGCTATATATATATATATATATATATATATATATATATATATATATATATATACATATATATATATATATATATATATATATATATATATATATATATATATATACATATATATATATATATATATATATATATATATACATACATACATACTGCGTAACCAGGCAGCTTTTAAGCTAGCTCCTGTAGAGGGCTCTTCATTGGGCCTTGGGCCCAACAATGACACTTTATGCATTGAATATATCATCATCATCATCATCATCATCGTTTAACGTCCGCTTTCCATGCTAGCATGGGTTGGACGATTTGACTGAGGACTGGTGCAACCGGATGGCTACACCAGGCTCCAATCTAATTTGGCAGAGTTTCTACAGCTGGATGCCCTTCCTAACGCCAACCACTCAGAGAGTGTAGTGGGTGCTTTTACGTGTCACCCACACGAAAACGGCCACGCTCGAAATGGTGTCTTTTATGTGCCACCCGCACAAGAGCCAGTCCAGGGGCACTGGCAACGATCTCGCTCGAAAACCCTACAAGGCCAGTCAGGCGGTACTGGCAACGGTCACGCTCAGGATGGTACATCTTATGTGCCACCCGCACAAGAGCCAGTCCAGGGGCACTGGCAATGATCTCACTTGGCTTGCCGGGTCTTCTCACGCACAGCACATTTCCAAAGGTCTCGGTCAGTAGTCATCGCCTCACCACCTCAGCCCAGGTCTTCCTGGGCCTACCTCTTCCACAGGTTCCCTCAACTGTTAGGGAGTGGCACTTTTTCACGCAGCTATCCTCATTCATTCTCACCACATATTAAATTTTATTAAACTTGACCAATATTTTTCAAACAATGAACAATTTTCATCAAAACAATGATATAATTTGTCGACTTGGAACTTATTACAACATTTTTTGTCTTCCCATTCAGGGGTCAATATAATTTTTTTTCTATCTGACCTCTTTCTTTCTCTCTCTCTCTCTCTCTGTTGATTGTTTTCAACCATCAGCATACCAGTACCACCACCATCACCACCACAACTGCCATACACACACCGTTCAGACTTTTGACGCCACCACCATCAATACCTTTGACTTCACTACCTTCTCCTCCACCACCATCATCAGTCTTTAATATCGCTTAGTATCACCGTCATCCCTGATTGCTTCAGCTACCACCACCACTACCATCATCACTGTCACCTCCGCCTCTCCCACAACTACAGCTCATACTATTACTATCACCCCATTACCATCACAATCGTCAATCTACTACCGCCCTCACCGTCTCCTTGCCTACTATTACTCTCACCCCAAAATGATGAATAGTAGAAGTGTCATTGAATAGTGAGAGAAGGAGTCAAAGTGTGACACACTGAGATACAGAAATTCGTTTTGGCATTTATTATTATTATATATATATATATATATATATATATATATATATATATATGAGTGTGTGTGTATGTATGTATATGTATGCATGTGTGTACGTGTGTAATCATTATCATCATCACCATTCTCCCCCTCCTCCTTCTTCCTGATAATAAGTCCAAGACTATCAGAGAAGTCAACAAGAATGAGGAAGAATTCTGCACATCGAAACTATTTTGAAAGAAATATAATTGACATGGTTTTGAATAAACTTCCCCTGAACCTCCCATCCATAATAAATATATAAATTGTCTTAAAGAACATAAATTTACTGTTTTTAAATAATTCTAGTGTTATCAAAATACCTCAGAAGATATGATTAATTGCTTTTCCTCTGGTGATTTGTAATTTACTGTTGCATCTAGTGAATAAACATTCACTATTTTCTCAAATAATAAAACATATTTTTATATGAAATTGCACAGCACACATATATAGTACTGCTTAGAATTATTTCTTGAAACAATTGTTCGTAAACAATTTGAAGAGATAAAAGTGAAAGTAAAATATTTCTTAACATTCTATCCAACATTAGTCAGTTGTAGTTCTTTCTCTCTAACAACCAAATCTTCCTTGACAATCATCTTCAACTATTTCCTTCAATAACAATTTTTGTTCTTGGGTAGCAACTATTATTTCCTATTTGCTTGTCCCTAGAAAGTATGAAATATGGCTTATATTTCCTCCAAACTTTGCTTGTATTACATTCATTCAAACCCTAAAGAATCCTTCTTAACAGAGGGCTACTCCTGCTTGTGATCAGAGATGCACTAATTGTCAGCCACTAAAGGACATGCTCAAGTGGTTAAGTTCGAGCTCCTGATAAGCAAATCTATGGTATTGAGCAGAATATTTGCTATAACGATATTTCTACTTCAGCGACTCAGCACTAAATATGTCTGAAATGTAATGGAAAATAGATCAATTTCAAAACATTGATGTCCAGGTTGCAAAACCAAAATTTGAAGGGAATAGAAGTCACTTTCTTTGATTTCTAGATAGAAGCAAATAGGAAATAACACATACTGACCAAAGATAAAAAAGAAAAATTACAAATCTTGTTACGCAGTGTAATCTTTGTATTGTCCTTTGGACTGTCCCATAATGAAATGCTGACCGAACAATTATATGAACAGTTAAATTTATTCATTGGTCTATTCATCTGAGAATACTCAGTCACAACAGCAACAACAACACTCAATATTTTATTCTTTATTTTCATTCAAAACAATAGCATAGATTACTTGGCAGAGCAAACTGGTTCCATGTAAAAATCTCATGTTAGAAATATAGTTTTACTTTCTCTCATTTAAGATTTATAAACAGTTGATCATTTTATTGCCAGCAATTTTCTCTTATCTCCAACTCTTAATTCCTCCAACAGTCTGTGTCATTGTCTCGTACTCTGAGTCTGTTATTTCTACTTGTAAAGAATCTAAAACAATAATAGTCAAGTGTTTCTGAATGAAACATTCCAATATTCAGTTGATGCTTGTGATTGTCTCAGTATATCCCTTCTTTATTTCTAGCAAGAATAGACTAGCTTTATGTTTCAACCAATTTTAAATAAATCAACAATTTGAAAGAGGTGCAATAATATAGCTAGAATATGTTTTTATAATTTGTGGGTTTTCTAACCTGGTGTTCTCAATACAACAACAGAAAACTACTTTTCTGCTGAAATATGTGTGTATTGGGTACTTCTTTTCATGCCACCAGCACTATTGAGATCACCATGCAGCTTGCAAGTGAACAAACCCAGGGAGGGAGGGTGTTGTGTCTGTATGTTAGATGAGGGTTAAGGTGTGAGGGAAGAGGTTGGAATAAGGGAAGTTCTCACTGTAGAGGGGCTACACAGTGTGTTGTGCATAATAGCTTCCATTATCTGGGTGACCAAGTCAGCAGTGGAGTGTTACTGAGAGTGTTACTGCTAAAATAATAATAGGATAGACAAAGTTCAGAGAGCTTCTACCTTTGTTGGTAATAAAGAGCCTCCCCCTCAGACTGAAAGGCAGATTGTGTGATACCTGTGTGCAGACAGCCATGCTACATGGCAGTGAGACATGATCTGTGACTGCAGAAAACATGTGAAGACTTGAAAGAAATGACACTAGTTTGTTTTGCTGGATGTGCAATATCAGTGAGCATGTATGACAGAGTGTAAGCATCTTGAGAGAAAAATTAGACATAAGAGGCATCAAATGTGGTGTGCAAGAGAGAAGACTGCACTGGTATGGTCATCTGATGTATATGGACGAGGACAGCTGCATAAAAAGTGCCAATCCCTAACTGTGGAGGGAACCTGTGAAAAAGGTAGACCGAGGAAGACATGGGAGAGGGTGGTGAAATATGATCTTTGGATGTTGGATCTCATGGAGGTGATAACAAATGATAGAGACCTTTGGTGGTTTGCTGTGCTTGAGAAGACTTGTCATCCCAAGTGAAATCGTAGTCATTGACAGTGCTGGTGACACGTGAAAGGCACCTGTGATGGTGACACATAAAAGGCACCTGTGCCAGTGACACATGAAAGGCACCCACTAAATTCTTGGAGTGATCGGCATTAGAAAGGGCACCCAGCTGTAGAAATCAAACTAAAATCAAACTAGAGCCTGGTGCAGCTCTCCAGCTTACCAGTTCCAGTCAAACCATCTAACCCATGCCAGCATGGAATACAGATGCTAAATGATGAGGATTATGTATGTATGTATGTATGTACGTATGCATATATGTAAGTATAGATTGTTTGAAGTGGTGTACAGATTTTATATATTAATAAAAGAAGGTAGGCAGGATTTGGACAAAAACTACTTCTTATATGTTTCCATCTCTTTGAGGAATTCACATGAATACAATAAAAGGACAAAAGTGCTCAACAAATAGTTTTTAAGGCAAATCTTCACTACCTTCTTTTTCTTAATAAATACATATATCACTATTATGTTAAACTGTTGTTTGTCCAAATTTGGCCATATACACTTTTTTTCAATATTTAATTTTGCTTGCAATAACGTCTTTTGGTAAAATTATTGTATCTCCAACTGCTTCAGATGCCAAGAAATGAAAATTGTCAAAGTGTAGTACAACAGTTTAGCATTTTTTTCAAAAGTGTAGTAAGCCCCACACATGCTAGTTTTGCAAAAATATTTCTGTCTGAAAATATCATCCATGCATGAAGTTATGATTTTATGCACCTGACGAAGTGTTATTGTTAAACTGAAACTGTTGCTAACGTAAAAAGAAAGGGAATGGTGAAACTATTTTTCCATTTTCTGAAAATGCAACATTTTGGAATTACAACACTTTTCCATAATAGCAACAATATATATATATATATATATATATATATATCACCACCATCATCATCATCATCAACATCGTTTAACGTCTGCTTTCCATGCTAGCATGGGTTGGACGGTTCAACTGAGGACTGGCAAGCTAGGAGGCTGCACCAGACTCCAATCTGATCTGGCAAGGCTTCTAAGCTGGATGCCCTTCCTAACGCCAACCATTCCAAGAATGTAGTGGGTGCTTTTTACATACCACCGGCACAGGAGTCAGGGGGCACTGGCATATATATATATGCGTGTGTGTGTGTGTGTGTGTGTGTGTGTGTGTGTGTGTGTGTATAGGGAAAGAGAAATTTTAATATACATATAATATATATATGTATATATATATATAATATATATATATATATATATATATATATATATATATATATATATATATATATATATATATATATATATATATATATATATAATTATTCAATATTAACAGTTTTGTATTAGAAAACCAAGAATTTATACAAGGCTGTAAAAGAAGTGCTCAAACTAGTTGAGACAAAGGTACAAAGTTAATTGCAGAATAAAACCCTGAAGAGGGGGTTATCACTAGTTTGTGCTTTATTGTGCTCTAAATACGGTGATGTACCCCCGAAATGGCCATAGGTGTTTTGTTTGTATTCCAACCTATATTTGTAATCCATTGTAAATGATGTTAAATTATGGTTTGACTTTACCGATGTTACCTGCTGGATGTTGGTTTAATGTATCGACTTGAGTGCCTTGATTTTCTTGGATTTAAATAACACTGATACTGAAATATGGATTTTACTTTGTTACACATTAGATATTGTGTTATTATGTCGTCCCATGTACTTCGGTATTCATGCGTATGAATTATGAAGTTGGATTTTACCTGCTAAATTTGCTGTCATGAGGTAAGTAATGAACTTTCGTACAATTTAAACTTAAACTTCTTTTTATTAGCCATGAACCTCAACGAATGAACTATTTTACTACGTTTCCCTATGTATTATTTTTTTTCTCTATATTATTTTTTCTATATATATATTTTTTATTCCACTATATCTGTACCGGTCTATAATATTTTTAATCAACCTTTTAGTCGCAGTTTATTTATTTATGTTATTCTATTATATTTTTAATCGATTTTATTGTTATGTATAAAAATTTTGACTTCCCTTTGCTAATTTGGTTTTGTGGTTTATGCTGTACTTCTTATATGTGGTCATTGGTGGGCTGTGGCTTTTTGAGTCGATGACCTAACGGTTTTATTCTGCAATTAACTTTGTTTGTATATATATATATATATATATATATATATATATATATATGGGTATGTGTTTGTGACATTGTCTAAATTTTGTTATTCATAAGTGGAGGGAATTGTTCTATAAAAATATTGGTGGGTTCCTTCATAAAATTCTCAAAGATTTTGTGAAGATTTATTTCAATTATTTATCTTATCTAAAGAATACATATGTAAATGAAATATATGGTAGTTTTTTGGTGGGGAAAATTATTTGCTACATAATTCTAATTTCTTAAGCATTTTTATTTTTTTCTGGAAGTGTTAAACATATTTAAAATTCTCTGAACTTTTCCATGACAAAAGATTCTCGAAGGGATTTTAGTAAGATGGGGAGACCATTTTAAGATTTTAAAACTGAATTGATGTGTGCGTGTGTGTGTGTGCATGCATCTGTGTATGCATATGCTTGTGTTTATGAGAGAGACATGTGGATTGTGTTCATGGTCCATAGAAATGGCTGCATGGTTCCATGCACTGAGTAGCAGCAGATGGTTTTAATAGACTAAAAATATCATCAGAGTTTAAACTATAGTATTTAACACACAAACTCATTATCACAAAACATATTACATTTTATGCTCAAATTTTCTTTTTTCATGGAATTTGCTAATGGAAAAATTCATTGAAGACTAAATTAGATTATTATCGTTAAACATCCGTATTCCATGCTTGCAGCAGAAAGAATTTCTTCCTTTATGAAGAAGATAGCTTTATGAAGAAGATAGCTCTTATAAAGACTTACCCTATATATATATACATATATATATATGTATATGTTTAGATTTCTTGTCACCATTATGAGAGAGAAAAAAGTGTTTGCTTAAATGAATTAACAGATGTTGTTGCTGTTGTTGTTGTTGTTGTTGCTGCTGCTTTGGCTGCTGCTGCTGTTGTTGTTGTAATAATTTTCTATCTGTAAAAGAAGCATCAAATTAAAAACTCTACTGATAGAGAGAGTACATGAGACTTTCTGTATGTAACCCGATAGTCTAGCATCTGTCAAGGTTTGAGATAGATTCAAATCTGTTGTATAAGCCCTGATTCAGCATCAAATTTGTCATTCAAAGAACCCATTGTTTGAAATGTGGTTCCTGAATCAGATCCATTTGTAAACAACTATCACCATCTCTTAATACTTGAATCAATATTTTCTTTTGAACTCAAAGCAGTGAGTTAAACTAAAGTGTCTGATGGTCAACTTTACTCATCCCCCCACCAAAAAAAAAAAAAAAAAGTTAAAGTAACATGCTAGCATACTCTGATTGAGTTGAGGCCTCTTTTATTATGCATGACTTTGTTCCAGTTTTGTCTTTAACCCTTTCAAAAAAAATTGATTGATTTTTTTTGTGGTGTAAATAGAAGACACATTTTAACCATTCAAAAACACACAAAAACTGTTAAATTTATTTAAACATTTCTTATTTAGTGTTAAAGTGTTTGTCTTGTCACCAGCAACTTGATCACTGTTATGGGGTCATTACATGATTAACAATTAACTAGAATGCCATCAGTTATAACAAGGGATCTGGTTAATCCAGTCAATGGAACAGCCAACTTGTGAAATTAATGTGTCAGCGGCTGAGCACTCCACAGACACACAAACCCATAACATAGTTCACAGGGATATTCAGCATGACACACAATGTGGCAGGGCTGGCCCTTTGAATTACAGGTACAACTCGTTTTTGCCAGCTGAGTGAACTGGAGCAATGTGAAATAGTACCTTGCTCAAGGACAAAACGTGCTGTTGAGAATTGAACTCACAACCATGCAATCATAAACCAAATTCCCTAACATCTAAGCAACGTGCCTCCACATCTCAAACAATTAATCAATTGATTATTATGCTAGGATTGATAATTATGAAATTAATTTTAAAACAAAGCTACAAAGCATGATCTTGAAAATTTTACACAGTACAACCCCCACATTTCTTTTCTCTTCCAGATATACTCAGAGCAGATGTTTAGGTTAAATTTGTACAGGTAAAGTATCTTAACCCTTTAGCCTTTAAACCAGCTATATCCAGCCAAAATATTCTACCTGTTTTATGCCCCAACTGATCAGATTTTGCCTTTCACACCAACCCTACAATATCATTCTAAAAATTAACAATTTCATCATCAAAATTTCAAAGCTAGAAGATAATGCAAGATTAATTCAAAACAATATGAATAAATAAGCATTACATTTGAGAGAATACTCTGAACGCTAAAGGATTAAATGCTACATGGAAACATCTGGATTGAATTTTGGTATTAATGACTGAATTATGAGGAGTTAGAATAACACATTTTCATTTGGTCAGAGTGAATCATCAGCTAAACAGAGTAAACAGGATATTACTGCTAGACTGAATAGGACACTGGAAACTTGAGTGAACAGATTTTTATTGGTTGAACAACTGATAGCTTGGATGAAGTGTTTAGTCAAGACACTTGATTTTCAATTCATTTGGCTCCATTTGTTTTATATATATCTATATATAAATTGACAATGTCTGCAAGCTGATGAATACCACCTATTAATCCCCTCCATTTTCTTATTGCTATAAATATATATATATATATATATATATATATATATATATATATATATATATATATATATATATATATATATATATATATATATAATAGTAAAGTATGTAGCCACATTAAAGTGGCAGATTTCACTACCTGATCATGTTGCCACAACTTGTAGTGGTTTTGGGCAAATCTAGGGCATTCGTTCATGATATGGGCAATGGTTTCGTCCACTCTATTACAGATGTGGCGCAACAGAGACACTTGTTCATTCCTAAGGTTGACCCTCCAATTCATGGGCAAAGCTTGGTCTTGCGCAGCTAGTATAGTGCTCTCAGTCTCTTTCTTTAGTGTTCCTTTCTTCAGTCAATCTCATCTATTTTTTCCAACAACTTCTGTTGTGGCTACATGGAATAGATTGTGTAGTCCCTTGTTGCATAACACTTCTTCATCTCCTTTTTGTACTTTGTTTTTCCTTTTTTTCCACTTTCAATATTCCCTCATTCCTAACTGACACTAGCACTTTGGGTTAGGTATTTCATTAAGCTCTCAAGTTCGATACATACACAGTCTTCCACACTTATCAGTTCCCTTCCTCCATTTGTTTACTTCATGCATAGGTGATCAGCATCTGCACATGGATAATGGGCTCCATGCATTGTTAGGAACTTTCTTGACTTCCTGTCCATCTCCTTTAGCTCCTCTTCTATCCACTTCAGGATTCCAGTGCCATACCAATCTAATGCAATTGCGTAAGAATTTATTGCTGAAATTATGTTTCTGGCTTTCAGCTTTGAAGCCAGTCAAACTATCAGCAGACCATCAGGCACCGATGGTCTGCTGGGACTGAAAGCAAGGTGTTGGCTCTGGAAACCATCATCATCATCACCATCATTATTATTATTATCATCATTATTAAAGTGGCAAGCTGGCAGAATTGTTAGCATGCCAGGCAAAATACTTGGTGGTATTTCATCCATCTTCACATTCTGAGTTCAAATTCTGCTGAGGTCAACTTTGCTTTTCATTCCTTTAAAATAAAATAAGGACCAATTGAATACTGGGATTAATTTAATCACTTATCCCCCTACCCCAAATTTCAAGCCTTGTGCCTATTGAAGAAAGGATTATTATTGCTATCATTATTATTATTATTATTATTATTATAATTGTTGTTGTTGTTGTTGTTGTTGTTGCTATTGTTATTTACTTTTAATCTGTATGTTTGTTGCAATCACTTGCTGAGACACACCCAGAACCCTAGGGCAAGTGAAGGATAAGAGATGTTACAGTATAACTGAAAACTTGGTGTAGGGAGTGGCAGGGGCAGTAGCATGATATTTCCATGTAATACAACACAGACATTTAAATTGACAGGGTTTTTCTAAGGATGTGGGCTGTACTTGTCAACACAATCTTTTGGATTTCTCTGAGATATAGTTCTCCTGGGATGTTGTCAAAATGTTTCTGTCATCCCTTTTTTTATCATACATAAGGCACCCACAATAACAGGAACAGTTTTTGCTTTAAAATGCCACATCTGTTGTATTTCAATTTCCCGGTCCTTATATTTACTAAGGTTGTCAAATTCCTTTACAGATATATCTTTATCGGTGGGAACACTTACATCTATTAGTCTAATAGTATTTTCTTCTTTGTCTTTAATAATTATGTCTGGTCGATTAGTCTGGACCATTCTGTCAGTGTTGACTGAAAAATCCCAGAGGATAGTGATATTTTTACTTTCAATGACTGGTTCAGGATGATGTTCATACAAGTAAGCAGGAGTGTCAATTTTGTAGTGTTTACATATTTTCCAATGTAAGTACTGTCCCACCCCATCGTAGCAATTTTTGTATTTGCTTGATATCAGCACAGGACATCTGGAAATGAGATGGTTAATTGTTTCATTAAATGTGTTGCAGAATCTACATCTAGTGTCAGTACCATTTTCAAGAAGGTTAGCCTAGTAGTTTCTTATTTCTTTATTGCCCACAAGGGGCTAAACGTAGAGGCTAAACAAGAACAGACAAAGAGATTAAGTCAATTACATCGACCCCAGTGTGTAACTGGTACTTAATTTATCGACCCCCAAAAGGATAAAAGGTAGAGTCAACCTCAGCAGAATTTGAACTCAGAACATAACAGCAGACAAAATACCACCAAGCATTTCACCCAGCGTGCTAACGTTTCTGCCAACTCGCCGCCTTTTAGTCTAGTAGTTTCTGATAAGCAAACTTTGACCTTCAGTCTCTGTTTTCAGTCCTAAACTTCTCAGCCACTGATGGGTTGTTACTTGGTCTACATTAGCATTTTGACTTTGAAGAATATATTGTCCATGCAGGGTCTTCTGGCTCCACCACTCCTCAATTTGTTTTTGCCCATTCATTTTTTTGCAGTCTGCTTGATTCATTTTTGCTTGCTTGGTGGCAGTGGTTTCAGGTTCTTCATCTAATTCAGGGTCGATGCAAGTTCCCTTGCGAATTTATAAGCTTCCTTGACATTAGAATATGACTTTTTGCTATTTTTATGTTTGTACACAAGTTGCAGCATCCAGTCCTCTTTACTAGATAAACACCTATTCATTGCTATTGTGAAGGTCTTATAGCACAGTTCTAATTGCATTATTCCTCTTCACCCCACTACATAGGTGCAGACAGTCAACGTCTGCTTTTGGATGGTGCATGTTCTTAGATGTCAATAATTTTCTAGTTTTCCTGTCCCAGCATTGGAGTTCCATAGGATTCCAGTCAGTGATGTTAAAACAGTATCAAACTGTTGGAAGTGCCAGGGTGTTAATGGCTTCGACGCAATTTTTTTAGTTGAATTCAGTCTTCAGTACAAGTCTTATTCTCCTATAGTACTCCTTTTTTCTTTTTCCTTTATAGTAGCATGATAAATACCATCTCCTTCATTTATTCTTATTTCATTTATTATTATTATTATTATTATTATCATTATCATCATTATTATTATTATTATTATTATAGCTGTCACACAGTGTATAATATTGTGAGGTTGTTGATTGAAGATATTGTGTCTACCGTGGGTTTGTACTGTTTGTCAAGTCACAACAAGGACCTCAGACAGACAGTTCTTTATGCAACGTGCATGCAGTTCCAAGTAACCCTGACTTTTGCAATACACCTAAATTTTAGGGTATTTCTAAAGTTTTCAGATTTTTTTTTTCAGATTGTGTGGTATTGAACTCAATGCTCTTATGACAATAGGATAAACTTTATGTTTGACTCTCATAGCTGCCGCATCTCAGCAATCTCAATTCTCAGGTCTCCATATTTATCAACCTTTTCTCTTTCTTTCATTATGATATGTTGATCTCCTGGCACTGCTACGTCAATTATTAGGCACTCTTGCTTGTCCCTCCTAAAGGTTATTACATCCAGCCTTCAGTGCTCTAATACCTTGTCTGTCTGGAAGTCAAAGTTCCAGAGAATTTTTACCTTCTCCTTTTCATCCATTACCTTTTCAGGTGTATGTTGGTTCCAAGCACCCATAACCTCATAGCCATACTTACAGCATAGTAGCCAGTGGAAGTTTTGGGCTACCTTGTCATGTCTATGCTTGTACTCTTTCTGCACAAGACTTTCACAAGCACTAACAATGTGAGTCACGCTTTTGATCCTCTTCCCATACATTCTACAGGGGACTGTTGCACATGTGTGGCATATATTCTTTTTCACTGAGAAGGTATTCAATGCCTGGTCTTGGGCAGCAATGATTAAGCTTTCAGTATTCTTTTTTAGGTCACCCTTGTTAAGCCACCTCCATGATGCTTCCTGGTCTATCTCCTTCATTGGACACGAAACTTAGCTTGCGAAGACTTATTGGGGAAAGCGAAATCGTGAAGGCACCTGTGCCCAGCGTCGCCTTTCTGGCACTTGTGCCCGCGGCATGTGTAAGGACTTTTGAGAGAGATCGTTGCCAGTGCCCCTGGACTGGCTCTTGTGCGGGTGGCACATAAAATACACCATTTTGAGCGTGGCCATTGCCAGTACTGCCTGACTGGCCTTCGTGCCGGTGGCACGTAAAAGCACCCACTACACTCTCTGAGTGGTTGGCGTTAGGAAGGGCATCCAGCTGTAAAAACTCTGCCAAATCAGATTGGAGCCTGGTGTAGCCATCTGGTTTCACCAGTCCTCAGTTAAATTGTCCAACCCATGCTAGCATGGAAAGCGGACGTTAAACGACGATGATGATTATTATTATTATTATTATTATTATTATTATTGCCTTTGCACAGCTTCTAATGCTGGAGATGTACAAAATAAAGATGACAAGAACAAAAACAGTATTCCTTCTACTTACTATAATGGATTATGGTACCCTAGCTATAGTACCTATTTATAGTACCTAGTTATAAATCTAAATACAGCGAGCCCTTCACCTTCTGTCCATCAATATAACATCTTATCAACTACAACTCTACAAAATAAAGATGACAAGAAGAAAAACAATATTCTTCCATCATCTAAAAGAAAGTTAGTTTCAAATGATGACTTATCTCAGCAATATTTTTAATGTTTTTAGTATAAGCAACAGAAAAAACAACAAACAATTCGTTCTCATCCATCCTGATGAGTTGCTAATTACTCAGAAGAGAAGAGCAAACATTCCATCAGAGTAGCTTAATGAAAACCCTCGTATTTTTTACTTCCTTTTACGCTGCACCCATATTACACCTCATTTGTTTACTTTCCACCACCCAAACCGCCCAGCCCTCCATTTCACCATTCCAAACCAACACACACCATTAATAACCTACAAACTCTTGCTTTTGTAACACGGGGTGGTGGGGAGTGCTGGTGGTGGTGGTGGTCGTCGTCGTCGTTATGGTCATAGTGGTAGTGGTCGTCATCACCATCATCGTCATGGTGGCGATGTGGATGGTGGTGGTGAGTACATAGTGGTGTTAGTAATGATAGTGGTTGTGGTGTGATGGTGGTGGTGGTGGTGGAGTGTGGATGGTAGTAGTGGATGGTGGTGGTGCTGGTGGTGGTGGTGCTGGTGCTAGTAGTGCTGCTGGTGGTGATGGTGTCGCTGGTGGTGAGTACATGGTGGTGGTGGTAATGATGGTGTGGCGGCGGTGGTGGTGGTAATGATGGTGTGGTGGCAGTGGTGGTGGTATTAGCAGTGTTGGTTGTAGTTGAATTTTTTTACTAATCAGTGGTAAAAAAAATGTTAGTGGTTGTGTAAATACCAGAGAAGAAACAAATGTTCTTTCCTATAAAATGTAATCACCAAAGGCAGAAGGTGGCGAGTCAATGCCACCACCACCATCACCTCCTCCTCCTCCACTACTACCATTGCCACCACCACCACCAATAACAACAACGCCATCCCCCTTCTTTTTCTCCCTTTTTAGTTTTTTGAACCTTCTTTCTTGTCTTCTTTTTTTTTTTACTTCCTCCTTAGATTAGATTCTCTGCATGATTCACTTTCTTTTAATCCTTTCTCATCATCATCTTTACCATCATTTCTTTGTTTTCTTTTGTTTTCCTTCTTTTTCTTCTTCTTCTTCTTCTTCTTCTTCTTCTTCTTCTTCTTCTTCTTCTTTTCCTCCTTTCTTTTTTGCCTTTTTCTTCTTTCTCTTTTTTAAACATCCCTACCACCAATCCCCCACCCAAATTTCAGACCCCTATAACCTGCCTTTTCTTTGCACCTCTCTTTTCTTTGCCTTCGTTTTTTTTTTATTTACCTTTTTTTTCACCTATTTATTTAAAATAATAGCTTAATAATTGTAGATGTTGCAACTGATTTAAACACATCTAAAACATTGAAGAACGATAAGAAACACTATTCGAACAAATAACTGAGTTTCCTTAAATAGCTTCGTTATTTTCCAGTGAAAATGTTCGTAAACTAAACAAGGCTTGGAGCAGCCAGATGTTATGTTTATCTGCTAAAACAGTTTGATTTCCTTTAAAACAAGGTAGTAAAACAGGAGAAGACAAAAGAGGAAATAACAAACCACTCCCATCCCTCTCCGTTGCAGACCAATGCTTTAAATACAAGATTCAAGTTGAATTTTCTAGACACGTTTCCTTTTCCATTTCAAGTGAGAAGTCTAAAACCATTGAGAGACTTCAAAGAAAGGTGCTAAATAGGTTCTGTTTTATGGATGTCTTCTAAAAGAAAGTCTGTTGCCTCCACTACAACAACCATCACTACCACCACCATTACTCTTTACTCTTTTACTTGTTTCAGTCATTTGACTGTGGTCATGCTGGAGCACCGCCTTTGGTTGAGCAAATCGCCCCCAGGACTTATTCTTTGTAAGCCTAGTTCTTATTCTATCGGTCTCTTTTGCCGAACTGCTAAGTTACGGGGACGTAAACACACCAGCATCGGTTATCAATCGATGTTGCGGAGACAAACACAGACACACAAACACACATATATATATATACATATATATGACAGGCTTCTTTCAGTTTCCACCTACCAAATCCACTCACAAGCCTTTTGTCGGTCCGAGGCTATAGTAGAAGACACTTGCCCAAGGGGCCACGCAGTGGGACTGAACTCGGAACCATGTGGTTGGTAAGCAAGCTACTTACCACACAGCCACTCCTGTGCCATTGATAAATAAATATATAAACAATGAATAAATATCATTTAATGTACACTGTATTAAAAGGAGAGATACTAATAGTTTCTCACCATTAAGACATGTGGTTAACGAGCTTTATGCTATAGCATAAACCTATATAACGATGTGTCTCAATGACTAGAGACTGTTAGTAGCTCATAATTTAATGCAGTGTATATCAAATGATATTTATTTCTCACTGGATGGAGTTCTTTTTTTGTTGATCCTATCTTAACTGAACAGTAAACTAAACAAGGAATAAATATCTAAATGATGAATCAGAATTTTCTCATGATCCATGAAACCACTACACCTTATTTTATCAATCTCTATGTTAGGCTGCTAAGTTACAGTACGGAAAGGGATACAGCAAAGGCAAAATCAGTGTAAATATAAATGGATACAGACACATACATATACATACACACATGCTCACATACACGTGCATATATAAACACACACATATAAACACTTGCACACACACACATACATATATATATAGAGAGAGAGATAAGGAGAGAGAGGGAAGGAGAAAGAGAGATTTAGTAGAACAAACAGGAGAAACAGAAGCTAAGTGCATAAATAAATACATTTTTTTATTTTTTGATTAGCAGAAAGTTACAAATGTGACTTAAGGACAGAGAAATTCATGCATCCCACTGGACCAAACTGATCGGCCCTTGAGTCACTTTGGTAACTTTCTGCTGCACTTCTCTCTCACTATTCCCTCTCACTCTATATTACACACACTCTTTCTACCTTTCTCTCTCTCTCCCCCTGTTCCTGCTGGTATCCAACATTCCTTTCTGTCAGCCTTTTCTCTTACTGACCATTCCTGTCCAATATTTTTCTCTTCTCCATTCAAGTTGTACATCCAAATAAATGTCTGTTTTTCTATTTTCTATTTACACTGTTATTTTCCAGGTTTGTTCCAATTTAAGTTAAATGACTTATACTCTAGATTTGTTTGTTGTTTTTATACTCTAGGTTTGTTTGTTGTTTTTTTCTATCAACTTTTGTCTTCATCATCTCCATTTTCATCCCTAAGTTTTTTAACATCTTCAGCTTGTCGTCATTTTGTTTTTTGTGTTGGCACTCCGTCGCTTACAACGTCGAGGGTTCCAGTTGATCCGATCAACGGAACAGCCTGCTCGTGAAATTAACGTGCAAGTGGCTGAGCACTCCACAGACACATGTACCCTTAACGTAGTTCTTGGGGATATTCAGCGTGACACAGTGTGACAAGGCTGGTCCTTTGAATTACAGGCACAACAGAAACAGGAAGTAAGAGTGAGAGAAAGTTGTGGTGAAAGAGTACAGCAGGGTTCGCCACCATCCCCTGCCAGAGCCTCGTGGAGCTTTAGGTGTTTTCGCTCAATAAACACTCACAACGCCCGGTCTGGGAATCGAAACCGCGATCCTATGACCACGAGTTTGCTGCCCTAACCACTAGGCCATTGTGCCTCCACTGTCTTCACTATATTGTGCTGAAACTCTGGCACTTTCCAGATGAAGGATATCAACTTTTTTCCAAGTACTGAAATCCTCAGGATTCTGGAATAATCCTTGGTTGATGAAATGGTTTTCTCCATGTTCATATTATGTCCTTTTCCTTAATTGTTGTACACATCTTTCACCATTATTTTGAATTATATAGGTATGACTGTGTAGTAAGAATTTTGCATCCAAACCTGCTGGTAAGTTGGAGAGCTGCACTAAGCTCCAGTCTGTTTTGGTTCGATTTCTATGGCTGGATGCCCTTCTTAACACCAACCACTCCATAGAGTGTATTGGATATATTTTACTTGTCACTGGTCCAGGTGCCTTTAACATGACACCAGTACAAGTATCTTTTACTTGTCACTGGTACAAGTTACCTTTATATACCACCAGGTGCCTTATAAAAAAATGTATTTTTTATTTAAGTTTCAAGTAGCTTACAATGAGGCAGATATACACTTTTACTCTTTTATTCTTTTACTTGTTTCAGTCATTTGACTGCAGCCGTGCTGGAGCACCACCTTTAGTCGAGTAAATCGACCCCAAGACTTATTCTTTGTAAGCCTAGTACTTATTCTATCAGTTTCTTTTTGCCGAACTGCTAAGTTACGGGGACGTAAACACACCAGCATCGGTTGTCAAGCGATGTTGGGGGGACAAACACACACACACACACATACATATATATATACATATATACGACGGGCTTCTTTCAGTTTCTGTCTACCAAATCCACTCACAAGGCTTTGGTCGGCCCGAGGCTATAGTTGAAGACATTTGCTCAAGGTGCCACGCAGTGGGACTGAACCCAGAACCATGTGGTTGGTAAGCAAGCTACTTACCACACAGCCACTCCTGCGCCTATATTAATGATTTTACCAAAAGTTGCAATAAAAGGCATTTATTACCAAACAGCTGCTGAGCAGTCACAAGTCAGGAGAATGACAGCTTCGACATTAAGCCAGTGTTTTTCCAGCTTCATGATTAAAATACATAAAGCTAATTATAAGTAAAACAGTTTTGTATCCATTCAGTCAACATAAAGATATTTCAATTTAGCCAGATCTACAGAAATACATGTTCTGTACATAACTGTTACCAAATAGAGAAGTAAAAATCTGCTGCTAAGGTGAATCTAGGGTCCATCGAAGCAAACATAAATAAAGATAATTTAAATGTTCTTAGGACTAATTGTATTTGATTAGATTAAAAACCAAGTGTTAAAAACACACAAACAAAGAAAAATGTCTGTTCCGTTGTGTTATTCCCTGTGCAAATGTTGATATTAATGTTGTTACTGTAGTAACTAGCCCCATGGTGGTTTTATTTTCAATTGTTTGGTTATTGATTGTATAGTGTGACCAGTTATTTCATTAGTATACACAGATAATAACTACATTCCATTTAATATCCAGAGAATGCAGAAAACACAGCAACCAAATGTCAATTGAGTTAAGTATTCTCTTGGGAACTGGACAATGCCTATTCAGAAAAATACTCCACAACTATTGGAAAAACAATGAACAGTGAAGTTTGTTTGTCTTTAAACATTGCTTGTGTTATTTAGCACGTTTAAATAGGAAAGTGCTATCATATATTGTTACACAAATAAATGTTGATAGTTTCCATTCAGCTTTCAGGAGACTGGGCATCATTGTTGTGGCTCTGTGGCAAGTAATTGGCAGAAAAGAAGTTCTTTATGTTCCCCTTATAGATTCATTATACAGGTACATCACCAATTTTCTGTTATCCTTCGTTCAAAACCCATGTTACCATGTAATGAAAAATCACCAACAAACCTCTTACCTGATAATTATACACCTGATTACAGGCAAGTTCACCACCATCAATTCATTGCAGGGGAAGCTCACTGCCATCAGTTCACCATGAAGAAAGTTCACCACGAGGAAGTTCACTGCAAGGAAAGTTTACCAAGAAAATATATCCATAGTATCTCACCATTAATAGTTAAAAAGTATTTTATTGGGGAAAAAAAAACGGTGAATTGATGATGATATATGAAAAATATGTAAAATATTAAGACAGTTGGACAAAAAATATCTATATATATAAAAATGAGAATGTGTGTGTGTCTGTCTGTCTGTCTGTCTGTCTGTCTGTCTGTCTGTCTGTCTGTCTGTCTGTCTGTGTGTTTCCCTAAAACTCGAGAACTACACAACCAATTTCATTCAAATTTTACACATGTCTCCTCCACTATTTAAGTATTACGTGTCAAAAGTGAAACAAAAACACTCATGTCAAATACTTTCACTTTAAAAATGAAACTATTCCACTAACTGAAACAATCACATTTCGATACTGTAATGACAGATACTTTCACTTTAATGGTGTGCGTATGTATATATATATATATATATATATATATATATATACAGAGAGAGAGAGAGAGAGAGAGAGAGAGAGAGAGAGAGAGAGAGAGAGAGAGAGAGAGAGAGAAAGAGAGAGAGATGTATATGTATACATATACATGTATATGTACACGTATATGTATAGATATATATATAGATATAGATCTATATGCATACATGTATATGTATACATATGTGTAGATGTATATAGATAGGTATACATCTAATATGTACACATATATAAATGCATACAGATATCTATACATATATATACACCCATACACACACACAAACACACACATTAGTCATTTGTTTTCTTATCCAAAACTACATCAAAAGTATTGAATGGATCTTTAAGAAATTTGGAAATTATATTCTATGCATAATGGCCATAACCCCCATGAAAATTCATATATTTTTGATGTTGATGAAATTTTAACCATACAGATTACACACAAATAAAGTAATATTTCTAAAAATTTTTCTTCTTAGAAGTTACAAAGACCCCTTCATGGGGACTTCACACCCACAGTTTAGTCATTTTTCCTAAGCAAAGACGAATACAGTTGTACCATTGGTAGCTATAGGGTCACCCGAACATAACAGATGAGCATTATTTGTAATTCAACGGTACAACAGTGTAAGACTATCCTTTCAGATATACTTACATTGTGATTTCTGCAATGTGGTGCATAAATTGTCAAGTAAATGAGACTCATCTTTGCCTCCACTGCTTCACTTGCAAAGTGATGAGTAAAATTATTTCGTTGCAGACCTCCTTTGAGTCTTTTTATTACCACTGCGACACATATAGTCCCCAGTTGGTAACATTGATTTCAAGGCCTTCCCAGATGAGTGACTGGTTGTTCTAAGACATTTATTGATTGTAAATATTTTCTGCCCAGTTACCTATCGGTAGAGTGGTCATTTGCAAACTCAAGAGGCGACACTTTCATTTCCCTTTACTCCAAACGTCACACATTGTTGTTTCTATTGAGTCATGCCCTTCCAATTGCTATAGATCCATAATGCATCTTAAAGCTGTACCTGTCACCTGTATGGTGAGGAATCCTACATTGGGGAGTAGTAACGACTAGGCTACGGTAGCTGACTGATTATCATGATCATTCGTCTTTTGCTTTCCTGTAGCTTTGCTCTCTTTTACAAACCCAGTGAACATACATATATTTCCTATTTTAAAGAAATTCAAACAATACATATTACACACAAGTTAAAAAGATTCCCAACAATTAAACTTCTCTGGTTGACATTAATACACCCATCACCAATAGGGGCCTTAACTCCCACAATTTTCAGCTCCATGAGCTCCATTTTTCAGGAGCAAAATTCTTTTAAGACCCATGTAGTGTCTTAAGCCAAAAAAATTTTTAACTTCCTGCATAGTTCGAGCCCATAGCAATATCTTATCTCCTCCACTATTTCAGTATTATGTGTCAAAAATGAAACAATAACATCACTCTACTGTAATGTCAGATACTTTCACTCTAACACTGAAACTATTCCACTATTTCAGTATTACTTGTCAAAAGTGAAACAATAACATGTCGCTACTGTAATTTCAAATATTTTCACTTTAATATTTTCAATTTTATACTGAAACTATTAAAGTGAGACTATACTCTCACATATATACAGGCATACTATAAGACCCAAGTAAAAACATTCCCAACAATTCAACTTCTCTGGTTGACATTAACACCCCCACCCCCAATAGGGGCCTTCATTCCCACATTTTAGAGCTCCATGAGCTCCATTTTGCAGGAGCAAAATCTTTTTTACAGGTTCCAGAAGACTGAAATTTTGGAATATGCGCATAAAGATCAATAGTATGGGATACATGTCTCATGATTAGAATTTTTTTAGGGTGTGTAAAGAGGGAAAGAACCCTCATGTGCAATTTTGATGAAATTCGAATCATATGTATTCCAGTTCCTTACAGAAAATATAACAGAAAAGTCTCATTTTTCAATTGCATGTAACACGGGCAACGCCGGGTATCTCTGCTAGTCTATAATAAAATTCTAATTGATAAATATAAATTTTTATTACAACAAAACATTCGGGTGAAGTAAATCTTGTGGTGTGAAGAATTAACACAACACAGCATGCAGATGAAGTGAAACACAACACAATGTGCAGTTGTCATGGTAACAAGCTGTTAATGCTTCACTGTCTGTTGATTGGCTAAAATTACCCAAATTTGCCCAACTTTAATTCCAAATAACATGAGATTCTTTAATTTACGAGATAAAGTAATTGGTTGATTGTAATCAAAATTCAGAGTTGCATCGATACACCAAAGTTGAAAGCAATCTGAGCAAAATTAAAGGGAGTTGATTTTGTGAATCAGTTTAACTAGATCCCTCCCTCTTACCCTTATTGTGTTCTTCCCCCACCCCAGCCCAGCATGAACCCTTATGCTCAATCCAACTTCCCCCAGAACTGTCCACTCTCTGCAACTCCTTCCCTGCAGCTATCAATCTGCCACAGTTAATTCTATCAATCTCACAGGTGTTGAAGGTCTTGCAAACTCCATCGACACAGACTCTTTCCTCCACAACAAACCAATAAAATGAATCCACAAAAACTCAACAATAAATTCCTAAACTCAAAATATTTTCTCTGTTTACAGATCAACAGCAAAACTAATAATAATAATTAATAACAAGAGCACTCAGAGAGCGCAAACTTCTGCCATGGCAACACCAACGTCCTCTCAACAATTAGCCTGAGATGATTTTTAAAATGAGAATATCTGAAATAATCTCAACTGCTCTCACAAATGAGAATACAGTTAATGTTGACATTATTACCCAGAAACGAAATCGAAAAATAAAATAGTGTAACGGATATAAAAAAAGGTGTAGGAAACGAATATGAAAACAAAAATGCCCGGAAAGCAATGGGGGTGGAGAGAGGCCTTCGAAAAATTCACAAGATCCAATGTTTTTCCTTCATAACTTTTAGAAAAATGGGTTTTTTTTACTGAAATTTTATATAAATATCTTTCAAAAGGTATAGATTACGATTATAAAGAAATTTACGGGGAAAATCTTTCCCAAAGGGTGGGAGGAGGACTTCGGAAAATTCACAAGATTCAGAAGATCCAAGTTTTTCCCTCATAACTTCAAGGAAAATATAATCCTTTTCAAATCACAAATTAGGCTTTTCCTCAGGAACCTGGATGCTAAACATCCCTTTGAAGGGTTCAGGTCCTTACTTCTAAGATATATATATATATATATATATATACACACACACACCACACACACATATGAAATCACTCATTCGCTCCATTTGACCCATGACATGGCTATGCCATTGGAAGTTTAGCTACACAAAGTATATTACATGAAAGATGTGTGTGGGTGTGTCTCTCTCTTTCTCTCTCTCTCTCTCCACACAAAATTGAAACCTATTAGTTTACCCAATTAAAATTTTGGCATGAATAATTGCTGAAGGAAAGTGAAAACATTGGATACCATTTGAAAACTAGTGATTTTTAAGAGGTATGTAAAAGATATTTTGTTTTAATATAATACTTTGTTTCACACACACACAAACACTAACGTGATTTTTATAAAGATTTTGTATCATTCTTTCTCTAACGTGGTTTTTATAAGGATTTTAAATCATTCTTTCTCTCTCCTGTCCAGACTTCGTTACCACTAGTTTTTATAAAGGTGCACTTGTAAAACTTAACGAAATTTTAAAGAAAGAAACAGCCCGTTTTCCAGACGAAAAAGTGCTTTGTGGCATATTACGTCACTATAATTCATTTATCGGAAAAAACAAAAACATTTTCCAATAATTCCGGTTTCCTCCTCCAACCCCACTTTTTCCGAAAAAAAATAAGGGGTTTGTGGCACATTCTAATATAGGTACAAGACCTGACAATTTTATGGGAGGGGACTAGTTGATTACATCAACCCCAGTACTCAGCTGGTACTTATTTTATTGAACCTGAAAGGATGAAAGGCAAAGTCCACCTCGGCAGAATTTGAGCTCAGAGTATAAAGATAGATGAAATACCACTAAGCATTTTACCTGTGTGCTAACGATTCTGCCAGCTCACCACCTTAATAATGATAATAATAACAAGAGTACTCAGAGAGCACAAACCTCCACCAAAGCAACACCAACATACTCTCATCGATTAGCCAGAGACGATTTTTAAAATAAGAACGTCTGAAATAAACTCGACTGCTCTCACATACGAGAATATTAAAAATGAACCCAACCGCTCTCAAAAATTAAGTAGAAAAACAGGAAAAGTAATCCAGTATCCTTACCCGGTACCTGATTGATCCCAAAATCTAATCAGTTTGTGCCAGTCACAAGGCCAAATATCCTTGAAAGTTTAATCCGGATCCATCCAGCTGTTCTTGAGATATCTTGCCCACAGACTGAAAGAATACCTTGTGAAAGAATACCTTGTGGTGTTTATTTACAGCTTGACAGCTTGTTGCATTCTGTAGTGATAAATGAAGTTTATTTACAACTTATTACATTCTAGGATTGATTAAATAAAGTACCACTCTGGGGCAATTTAGACTGGCAAAACTGTTACAGCATCACACAAGATACCTTGTGGTAATTGTGGTAATGATTGATATTTTTCTTGCATTTTTGAACAGAATTTCAGCTTTGGAAAGAAAGAAGTATTCTGGGTTCAAATCCCTCCCTTGTAGACTTGATTGCTTCTTGCCTGATTTAACATCTTCACCTGACATCTTCCATGTCTTTATTGGAGTTTATCTATTGCTTGGTCATCAGGACTCTTCTTTGAGGATAATCATCTCTCAACCAACCGTAGACACGTAGACACTTCCTTTCCCCATCACTAAAGGACATACAAAAAAGTAATTTTCTAACTGATACCTATTACTATGACAACTGCTTAACCTACCCCACTGAGAACAGCTATGCAATTCTTTTGATATTCTTCAATCAGCAATGTTGAGTCAAAGTCATACTTCCCTCTTGATGACAAATACAGTCTTAGGAATTAAGAAGAACTTCATTAAATCAATCAAAGACTTCTGTGGTTGGAGTCAATCATGGAAAGATCAGCAGATGATTGGAAATGAGATTTTCATAAAATTTTATCTATAATGAACATTTATTGATTATTAAAATACAGTAATATCTGAATTATGGCAATCTTTGATTCCTTGAAAAAAGGTAAGAATAATTGTATATGATGATGGTGGTGGTGGTGGTGATGGTGATGATGGCGGTGGTGATGATGAAAGATAATGATGAGGGAAGATGATGATGATGGTGGTGGTGGTGGTAGTAGTGGTGGTGATTACAGTGATGATGAATGATAATGGATGATGATGATGATAATAATGACAATGATGATGAGAATGGATAATGATGATGCTGATAGTGATGAAGATGATGATGATGATGATGACTGGACTCTTTTGCATTGGTTGTTTACAAACCCAATGTAAATTATTATCATTTTAATTCATTCTTACAATAGAAGCTCCCAGAATTTCTATATTCTTATAAAATCAAAAAATATTCAATTTTATGCCACATCTTTGTACATTTTTTTCTCTAAATTTCTTAAAAAAAACATACTGCAATTAACCAAAATTTATACCATTCACATATACTGGTCCATCATAGATATATTTCATGCTAAGCATGTGCTGATGTTATGAAAATTTGTGCAATTAAATGGAATCAAACTATAGTATTACTGGTTGTGTCAACAGGTGCAGGAGTGGCTGTGTGGTAAGTAGCTTGCTTACCAACCACATGGTTCCGAGTTCAGTCCCACTGTGTGGCCCCTTTGGCAAGTGTCTTCTACTATAGCCTCGGACCAACAAAAGGCTTGTGAGTGGATTTGGTAGATGGAAACTGAAAGAAGCCTGTCATATATATGTATATATATATATATATATATGTGTGTGTGTGTTTGTGTGTCTGTGTTTGTCCCCGTAACATCGCTTGATAACCGATGCTGGTGTGTTTATGTCCCTGTAACTTAGCAGTTCGGCAAAAGAGACCGATAGAATAAGAACTAGGCTTACAAAGAATAAGTCCTGGGGGTGATTTGCTCGACCAAAGGCGGTGCTCCAGCATGACCACAGTCAAATGACTGAAACAAGTAAAAGAGTAAAGAGAATATAGAAGAGTATAGCAGAATATCTAGCACTCAGTCAGTTTCAACGACAAGTGTTCCAGTTGGTCTAATCAGTGGAACAGCCTGCTTGTGAAATCATTGTACAAGTAGCTGAGCACTCCACAGGTATGTGTAACCTTAATGTGGGTCTCAGGGAGATTCAGCGTGACACAGAAAGTGACAAGGCGAGCTGGTAGAAACGTTAGCACGCCGGGCGAAATGCTTAGCAGTATTTCGTCTGCCGCTACGTTCTGAGTTCGAATTCCGCCGAGGTCGACTTTGCCTTTCATCCTTTCGGGGTCGATTAAATAAGTACCAGTTACGCACTGGGGTCGATATAATCGATTTAATCCGTTTGTCTGTCTTTGTTTGTCCCCTCTTTGTGTAGCCCCTTGAGGGCAATAAAGAAATAAGAAAGTGACACGGCTGGTCCTTTTGAAATAGAGGTACAATTCATTTTTGCCAGTGAACTGGAGCAACATAAAACAAAACATCTTGCTCAAGGACACAATGTGCTGTCTGGAATTGAACTCATGACCTTGACGACTGTGAGCTGAATGCCTTAACCACTAAGCCCCACAACTTCGTTGTATAGCAGAATATAGTGACAGTTAAGAAGATAAGAAAAAAAATCATGAGAAAACTGAAGAGAAGCCAAGCTTTCAGTCCTTCATCTTCAAGAACTTGACCTGATTAAAGTGAAATGTTGAGTGTTTCTACTTCATAAACTCAGTCAGACATCCAGCTAGAGAGGTCCAGTCATAATGAATGTGTTAATGTGAACAGCTAAAATAAATAGGTGCAGGCAGTGTGATAAGGAAGTTTGCATCACAACCACATGGTTCCAGGTTCAGTTGCACTGCATGGCACCTTGAGCAACTGTCTTCTACTATAACTTCAGGCTGACAAAAGCCTTGCGAATGTTGTGTGTGTGTTTGTGTATGTGTGTGTCTTTGTCTGTGTCTCTTACCACTGCTTGACAACTAGTGTTGGTTTGTTTACCTTCCCGTAACCTAGCAGTTCAGCAAAAGGCATTGATAAAATAAGTACCAAGTTTTAAAAAAAGAAAAGGGTACTGAGGTCGATTCATTCAACTAAAATTTTTCAAGGTGGTGCCCCAGCATGGCCACAGTCTAATAACTGAATCAAGTAAAAGGTAAAAGATAATATTCTGGAAAGATGAAATAAAAAAATAAAAAAATCTAGAACATGTTTTCTTTAACTTTTGTTCTACTTTAAACATTCTATTGTGATTTTCCTGACTTCCATATAACTTCATTTAATGAGGTAATGAATAATCCAAGCTGTTCCTATTATGTTTTTAAGAGTCACAGCTGACTGATATGATAGGCTGTTGCTTGTCTATCAGCCAAAGTTGAATGGTTCACTGACAAAATATATAACCCGGGTATTACGAAGGCAGCACATAAAAGTATTTTGTTATTTTATTGTATTGAATCATAACCTCAAGACCTAGAAAACAACTTACCACAGTAATAACTACTTATTTTAAAAGTAGATTTAGTAGTTCATTGAGATGCAAAGACTTTTGTTTTGAATCAAATGTTCCAGTTGAAGATCAAAATGGAAATACCCAAAAAGA
Organism: Octopus bimaculoides; assembly: GCF_046866305.1. NCBI lineage: Eukaryota > Metazoa > Mollusca > Cephalopoda > Octopoda > Octopodidae > Octopus > Octopus bimaculoides. Next base: position 52,208,986 of record NC_142938.1, on the reverse strand, counting down.
GTTACTTGAAATTTCCAAAATGAAGAAAAGCAGCAAAAAGCATTACTTTGCACAATTAATTAAATGGTAATTCAGAGAATGACTAAAGGAAATGTTCAATCACCAAAGAGTGGAAAAAGGTTTTATTTAATATGTAGTGAAACTACCTCCCGCCATTAGATACAAACTACTATCGCCATTACATACAATCTTCTCATTTAAATATAAATAAATGCGAGCGTAGTAGAGAACCCATTCCTTGTCCATCACGTGACTGATAATTATTCGAATCGGCAACTTCTTCGAACCGTTCCCGCCAGAACGCAAACTGACCAATCACGGCCCCTAATAAGGTCACGTGATAGAGTATATTTCTACCATCTGGTGAGCCAATAATTTGTTATAAATAGCTTTAACTCGGCAGCCAAATTTGTCTCGGTCCAGTTTCTCTTTGAGAACTGTTCCGTGTACCACACGACAGCAGCAGCAGTTCCAGCGACCACTTCAGCAGCTTCGTCCAGCCACGATGACCTCCGCCATCGCCACATCAGCAACAAGAGTCTACTACTACTATCCAGCATCATCATCATGATCAACACGATTCTACGATTACTACTAACCAGCAACAATCTCTACCAGCGTCAACACGACTTACCATGTACACCACACCAAACTCCGCGGCACATTTCTCTCTTCGATTCTGTTAGGTGACTCAGCTTCACCACGGTAAATAAACAGACAAGAGTTCTTAAACAGACAAGAAATTCTCAGCCAGCGATGAACATCTGTATAACAAGAATCAAGGCCCTGGCATCGAAGCCAAAACACAACTAGTGATAAGCTCTGCCACACTCAGCCCCCTCACTTTCACATACAGAACTTTTCCTATAGTGTACTAACGAACTGGTATAATTGTCCACGTGTTATTGACTCTCTTTCTATCTGCTGTAATAATACACATACACATACATACTTTTCTTTGTACGACGGCCTGTCTTTGATTATGTTATTATATGTCGCATTCACACTCTCACACAGACATACATCTTTGACACTACAATAAATATCTCTGTTATTCATCTAATACGGTTGTGGTCTTTCATTACTGGTCATCTATGTTATCGTCGTATAACATATCATGTATATCATCCATTGATATATATATTTGAATGTTCGACCGTGTGACTCGTTTAAATAAAAGGAGTCCTGTTTTTCCATTCGTCACCATTGCTCCTTTTTTAGTTCGCACGGTCGTCTCTAACAAATATGATTGATATTTTTCTTGCATTTTTGAACAGAATTTCAACTTTGGAAAGAAAGAAGTATCTATGATGTTTGATTGAAAACATAAGAAATGACAAAGAGAACGTAAGTGCTTCCATGTATAATGGTTGATACAAAGATTTTGTCAGCAGGTTTAGAGAAGTCATTATAGAGATAAAAAAAAAGTAGCAAAGATAAAACACAACTTGATAATAGGTAATAAATACATATTGGATCCACAAGGATGGATATTTCTATGGTCAAAAAGGTTGCAGGGACCTTTTAGTTTGTGTCAGGTCAGTTGTCCACATTTAACAAAGAAAAACACTGCAGTTCAATAAAACCTATCAAGTTTTTCATTAGTTCAATAAAGTTCACAGAATGAAATAAGTTTGCAAGTTGTGTAGAAAAGAAAACTTTAACCCTTTAGCATTTGAACCAGCCATGTCTGACCAAAAATATTCCAATTGTTTTATTTTCAAACCAACCAGTTCCTACCTCTCACATCTACCCAACATTGTCATTTTAAAAATAAACAAGCACATCATCAAACTCTTGAAGCAACAAGATAACGCTTTGTTGGCACTCTGTCGCTTACAACGTCGAGGGTTCCAGTTGATCCGATCAACGGAACAGCCTGCTCGTGAAATTAACGTGCAAGTGGCTGGGCGTTCCACAGACACGAGTACCCTTAACGTAGTTCTCGGGGATATTCAGCGTGACACAGTGTGACAAGGTTGACCCTTTGAATTACAGGCACAACAGAAACAGGAAGTAAGAGTGAGAGAAAGTTGTGGTGAAAGAGTACAGCAGGGTTCACCACCATCCCCTGCCGGAGCCTTGTGGAGCTTTAGGTGTTTTCGCTCAATAAACACTCACAATGCCCGGTCTGGGAATCGAAACCACGATCCTATGACTGCGAGTCCGCTGCCCTAACCACTGGGCCATTGAGCCTCCTACAAGATAACGCATGATTAATTCAAAACAATACAACTATATAAGCATTATATTGGACAGGTTAATTTGAATGTTAAATGGCTATGGTTTTAAATAGGACTTGTCATTAAATGAAAAATGTTTCCCTCACTCTTCTAAGATAAAGGGTCCTGCTTGAAATATTAGTATTCTCTGCTCAAACCATACAAACTTATTCCATGTGGTGAACTCTGCTCAGCATGAACTAAAATCAATAAGCTTTTTCTATTGTGTCAATGTAAACAAGTTTAGTCTGTTTTCATTTGTCTGGTTAAGCCAGTGGCTCTGGCTCACTTGCAACCTTCATGCTTTCATAATTCTTGTTTTATCATATCAATTTGTTATCAAACTCTACAATTAGAATCAAATTCAAAATCAGAAGTTCGAAATTCAATAAAAATCAAATATTTTTTCATAAATCTAAACTAATCTCTCTTAAAGATAAGATTAAGTTCAGTCAACTAATCCAAGGCAGACTGGATTTAAGCTGCCACAGTGAGTGGCCGACAGTATCACATCACCTGATCTAGTTTTGTACCAAACCATTTGGTATTTTTCACTTCAGTGAAACAGTCCACCTCGCTACGTTTTACTAAATTGTTTATTACAGTAACTAGCAAATTCAGTGGAGATAACTGATGAGTGATTCATTATGGGAGTCACCCTCCACCACCACTAAAATCAATAACAAGAATCTTTGGTATCAAACACTTCAGATAAATAGAATTATTATCTATGAATAAATTAATTTTTATAATTGAAGTTTTTGTCGAAATTTCTGAGATGAGTAATTATCATTATTATATCTTCGTCTTGGTTATTAGAGGCACTTTATTTTTATATTTTATAGATTTTTATTATTAAAATAACTGATGTTGGCAGCAGTTTTAAAGCAAGACACAGACGGAGCTAAGATATCTAAATAATATTGATATATTGAAACTCCAATCTTAACTAAAGTTTTAATAAATTATTTGACAAAAATGTTTGCTTAAGCAAAGGAATATTTGATGTTCTCAGGAAAAATTTTTCTCGGGAGTGGCTGTGTGGTAAGTAGCTTGCTTACCAACCACATGGTTCTGGGTTCAGTCCCACTGCATGGCACCTTGGACAAGTGTCTTCTACTATAGCCTCAGGCCAACCAAAGCCTTGTGAGTGGATTTGGTAGACGGAAACTGAAAGAAGCTTGTCGTATATATATATATATAGAGAGAGAGAGAGACCGTATAAAGCTATCTTCAGCCGCAAATGTATTCTCTCCCAAGAATTATATCACATAGAAGTTAAAGGAGGAAGAAAGATGAGATATAAGAGGTGAGGTTCCGTTTGGTATTTTGTATTGCAATATACCTCGTAGAATTCTTAATTTGATATATTTATACATAATTTCCTCGGTACTCCGGAATCCGTCCATACCTTGCTACAATTCAGTGTGTAGTGAACGCTAAGTAAACATTACTATTTAATATTAGTTAGAAGGGTAGTGTTAAAGGAAGGAATAAGTTGGTGGTTAAAACAATACAACAAAAATGAAATAATATAAAATAAGAAATAAAATAAGGAATATAAAATACTGAGAAGAAAAAATTTCTATTACTAATAGAAATAATACGTATAATACCAATGTTAACGGCAGAACGAATCGAGGTGAAGTAACTTCGAACAACCTAAATAGAGGTAGCAGCAATAATAATACTATAAGCAGCTACCCCACAAATGTAAGCACAAGACGACCTAACAATTATAAAATCGGTTGCAATTGTGTAACACCTTCGACATGTCCCTTACGTGGAAACTGCTTAGCTAAAAACGTAATATACTCCTGCGAAATTATCACGGAAACTAACACCCTCACCTACCTTGGATGCTCTTCATCCTGGAAATCTAGATTTTATAACCATAGATCTTCGTTTAGACTCAGACATAAGGCTAACAACACTTCATTATCTTGTAGAATTTGGGAGCTTAAGGACGACAAGATTAATTTTAACCTTAGATGGTCTATTGTTGGATCAGCCCCAACGTATAAAGATAATAGAACTGGTTGCCAGTTATGCTCCCTTGAACTTTTGAAAATTATTAAATTCCCCGATAAGAATAAGCTAGTTAATAAGAGGTCAGATTTCAAACCCTCCTGTATCCATAAAATGATGAAAACCTTTAGATATTATAACCCCTAAGTCCTCTCTTTTAGTTAGAAGCACTTCTACACCTTCTCTCATTAACTACTCCCACGTTAGATCCTGCCTACCACAACTCAGACACCAAATTAGCAAGGCCTGTACTCTACCCCTAACCTAACCTTAATAATTTTGTTTACCCTCGAATAGCTGGATTATGACCACATGATATACACACATTTTTAATAAACAGGACCCATAATCCCAAACCTATGGATATAGTTCCACCTTTCAGTCACTGACCTGAAACTCTCCAATGACACTACAATACACAAAAATGAAACGAAATAACACTAATCAATACTTTTTCTATAGTTTTTACTTTTATTTTCTTTATTTGATTATTTTTACATTTTTATTTTTTTATCTTATTTTTTATTTTTTATTTTTTACTTTATTTGTTACTTTATTTTTATATGTATATGTATATTCTTTTATATATATATATATATATGTATATATATATTTTTTTTTTCTCAATTTTTATATATTTTACATTTTCAATTTATATTTTACATTTTCAATTTATATTTTACATTTTCAATTTATATTTTTACATTTTTATTCTATATCCTTTTTATGTCTTATTTTTTTATTGTTTACTTTTTATCTTTTAATTTTTTAATTCCTCTATGTCTTTATTTATTATTTATTTTTTATTTTTTATTTTTTTATCTTTTATTTTTTTATATTTTTTATCTCTTATTTTTATTTTTTATTTTTCATTTCTTATTTTTTGCATTATTAATGTGGGTGCTATTATTTCCTATCAATATTATACTATATTACCACGGTTGAAATGCCCCCAATACTCTGTATTTTGAATTTGAACGTCCACACACTTTATTTCCCTTTTCTTGTGGACATTTTCTAATTATTCATTCTTTAAGGTCTTATATGTTCTAATTACCCTTTCCACCTCCTTAACCCTTTCATCATCTAAATAAGTATGTACCAATATAATAGATAAGTTCGTATACTTAAGTTGTAAATCGCGGAGACTGACCAGTCACCACAAGAATATCATATTTCAAGTTTACTCTAGCCTGACGCCACTTATTTACGACCCACCACTGACATAGGCAGACACAGTTCATATATATCTGTCACTTACGACTTTTAAGATCTCTGTATCTATATCTACTTATCTTCTTCTTCTACATTTAAACTTTTCCTCACCACCCTTATCCAACCCGGCTAAATGGCTTAGATGTATCTTAATTTACTATCCAAATTTTCTCTTATTGTTTCTTAGATCACCCGCCCCACCGATTTGACTCCTTTTATTTTTATTTTTATTTTTGTATGAATATCTGTGTATTTTTCTTCTCAGTATTTTATATTCCTTATTTTATTTCTTATTTTATATTATTATTTCATTTTTGTTGTATTGTTTTAACCACCAACTTATTCCCTCCTTTAACACTACCCTTCTAACTAATATTAAATAGTATTGTTTACTTAGCGTTCACTACACACTGAATTGTGGCAAGGTATGGACTGATTCCGGAGTACCGAGGAAATTATGTATAAATATATCAAATTAAGAATTCTACTAGGTATATTGCAATACAAAATACCAAACGGAACCTCACCTCTTATATCTCATCTTTCTTCCTCCTTTAACTTCTATGTGATATAATTCTTGGGAGAGAATACATTTGCGGCCGAAGATAGCTTTATACGGTCAATTATACACTGATGTAACAACTATAAAGCTTGAAACACCGCAGAATCCTTTGTGTTTTGTTTTTATTTTTACATTTACAATTTATTCATTCACCCCGACCATGAGCTGGCATACACAGGTGCTTACAATTATCAAGTATTACCTCTAACATTTATATATATATGTATATATATATATATATATGCGAGTAAAAATAAATACAAAAAAGGTGGGGTTTTTTGTATGATTGTGTATAGAGGAATATATTATTTTGCTTAAAAGAGTTCCAACACTGTCTGTTTTTTATGTTTTATTTATATTCCTGCAGAACTAATGTGGGGTATAGAATATGGAATATACAATATATAATATGATATACAATATACAATATAAAATAAAATAAAATAAAACTGGATGGCACCATGAAAGAAAGTATTGAATGTAGATGAAATATTGAGTGTTCAATATAAAGGATCAAATATATAAATATATAAATATAAATATATATATATAAAGGCGACTCGAGTTTCAGGGCTATTTCCCTTCGTCATGGCCGGTATGACAGACTTTAACAGATATGTATGTGTGTGTCTGTCCCCCAACATCGCTTGACAACCGATGCTGGTGTGTTTACGTCCCCGTAACTTAGCGGTTTGGCAAAAAGAGACCGACAGAATAAGTACTAGGCTTCCAAAGAATAAGTCCGGGGGGCGATTTGCTCGACTAAAGGCGGTGCTGCAGCATGGCCGCAGTCAAATGACTGAAACAAGTAAAAGAGTTATAAACAAAGGAACTGTAACAAAGCCAGTATTATTTGATAGCCATTGACAATGTAGGCATAACTATACAACAGTTACCTTAATGATTTTAGTCAGTGTCAATTGTCCTTAATAAAGACAGGCAGAGCTGCAAAAATATATTATTAGATATCACAGAGGACTTTAAGGAAAACACCATTCTTTCCAGTTGGGTAAGAAGTGGTCAGAAGTTTACTTCCTAACCATATGGTTTTAGGTTCAATCCCACAGTGTGCCACCTTGGGCAAGTGTCTTCTACAACAGCCCCAGGTCAATCAATGCCCTGTGAGTGAATTTGGTGGTGGAAACTGAAAGAAGCCTGTTGTATATGTGAATGTGTGTGTTATTTATTATCTCCTTCCTTTGATATCACATGATGCTTGCAAACAAATATCACCATCATGCAAGTGGTGTCCTTCATTTCCAGTCTTCCATAAAAACATGTCTGGTCATGTGGGTAAGTTACAGATGAGAGTTAGTGACAGGTAAGTCATCCAGCTGTAGAAATTTTGCCTTAACAAATTCTATTTGACTCATGCAAGAATGGAAAAATGGAGATTAAAATAATGATGGTGATTCAGAAGACATGAGATTCTTACAAGAGCCATTGGAAACAGAGTTATAAATCTAATAATTAAGGCAGTATCGCCTTTAAGTTAATTAGAAATAACAAGGGGAGACAAGTGAGGAATTAATGTGACCAACAGTAACATTCTAGCATGGAAGGATATAAAAAGATTCTATCTACTTGTTGAACTATTTAAATAATAAGGGTGAAAAATTGAATATAAATTTGATTAATATCAATTTAAAACCAGTGGTCAAGCATATTGAAAAATTTGAAGATTCAGAAAAATTATATTACATACATATAAGAGGGATGACCACAAAGTGGACATCCATTATGCTAGAAGAGCACTAAGAAAAGATTGTTCTCAAGAAAATTCAGCAAACGCCAGAACGTAAGCGAGCAAGGCAAATGAAAAGATGGTCAGACCATAGGTGGTCTTCTTCTAGCATAATGGATGTCCGCTTAGTGGTCATCTGGTCATCCCTCTGATATGTATGTAATATTTGTTGAACTATTTAGGGAAACACTTAGATATCATAGCAACTACATTGTGGAACAACCATCTAATATCTCACAGAGTGTTTAAATTCCCTTTAAAAATACATTTCATAAGATGTCAAAGTTTCCATGGCACAGACACAGTTCCATTTCAATATATAAAATGGTTCTTCCATGATAGAGAGTAACTGCTTCCAGTCTTAGATCAAGTGACTTTCTAAACAAGCACAAGTCAAAAACTTGTATTTTCTACCATTGTGAATCTGTTATAATCCTGCCAAGCAGCTTGTAATGGTGTCAAACAAACTCCTTTGTTCTAAGATGTCAGCTGAAATCTCTACCAGTTTCTGGAAATATAATTCATGTACCGTTTTTTTTACAAGCTTTACTGTGGGAGTTATGAACCAAGTAAGTCATAAATATATACTAGATATACTTCATTCAAACATTAGCTTTAGAAAATAAACTTTAAGTTATCTTGCAGCATCAAGGCTTCTATCATTGAAAGGACAGGTCCCAAACCTACAATGATAGTTGCATAACTTTTCTCATCTTTGTCTTAAATTTCCTACTGCAAAATTTGCATATGCAGATTCTTTACTTAACTAGCAGATTCATTGAAGTTTCCACTTTCTACTAGGCAATGAATTAAAAACAAAAATTTTTACAAAATAAATCTCAAGAAAAAGTGATTGCTAAGTTTCCTGTATTTGCAATTTTAAGGCACTGAAACAAAAATTTCCTTTGGCTTAGAGATTTAACAGCAGGAGGAGATAACTGCTGAAGTCATATTAAAACTATAAGACGAACCAACATAACCAGGGGAAATAAATAGCAGAGACATTAAAATTGTTACTTAGCTGTGGATGAGCCCGGATTGAACATGATCAAAGATGTTACAGTCTTGACTATCTGAGATTTTGTTTTGTTTTTTTTTTCACGTACAATATGTTTAGGACTACATTATCTAAAGTATCCTTAGATGACAGAGAACAATTTGAAAGAAATTTAGCTTTTTATAGCAGGTTGCAACCAAATAGGAGTTTCCTCATGAGTTTCATAATGCTTTGAGTACAGTTCGTCCAAAAATGAAGCAAAAGGATTGAACTGAGAAAGATTTGGTTTCACAGGAATAACAGATTTTGAGTCATTGGGTATAGAATGTTATAACAAATGGGATTGGAAAGTAAAGACATAGGTAGCAGCAGATATATGTAAAGCATTATTATTATTATTATTACATTGGTTTCAACATGTAATGTGAAGTTGTAGACTTCATCCATCTCTCAGTTTAACTTCACCATCTGCATTCATGGTGTCTTAAATAAGTTAACTCTGTTGCAAGAATTAGCATCAGGCTTTTGGTTTCAAGTAAACTTCCTCTCACCATTACAGCCTTCACTCATAGCTGCTGCCCTCACTCATCAGAGTAAGAACTCATGAACCCTTTCATTACTAACCCGGCTCTGGCTCTGTAGTACAAATGTCTAGTTTTCATAAGTTTTGAATTAAAATCTTCCACCAAACTTTAGTCAAAATTTAGGTTCCTAACATTAGCTAAATGATAACTAAGTTATTTTACTAAATTCTTTGTTATATTTAAAATAATTAAAAGAAACACAGAGCATCTCAAAATAAATACAGTAACGAAAGGGTTTTAAAAAAATGGAAAGAGATGCTTTACTGCAGTTTAATATCCATGGTAGACAAATATAAGGAAGAAGAAAAATCAAAGCCAGACCTAAAAATACTGAAAGGTAATATGATACAAAAGACAAATAATACAACAAAGCTATATGGCAGGCAGACCTGTTCACCCAATACTGACACATAAAAGATATGTTAACCCTTTAGCATTCACATTACTGTTAAATGTAATGCTTATTTATTCAGTGTTTTGAATTAATCATGCATTGTCATAGCTTTGAGATTTTGATGATGTGGTTGTTCATTTTGAAAATGACATTGTTGGGTTGATGTGAGAAGCCAGATCTGGCTGGTTTGAACAACAAAACAGCTAGAATACTTGGGCCAGATATGGCCAGTTTAAGCACTAAAAGGTTAAAATGAAATTGATAATAATAGTGATGGAGAAAATAGAAAAAGGTGTGAGCATTTGAAAACTAGAAAAACTAGAAGTGAAGATTGTACAGATTTCTCAAAATAATTCTCTATTCTTTATTTCCTGGCACAATTGATTGGCCAGTACTTTAAAGCAACAACTTAATAGAAAATGTCAGAGTATGTCAATATTTAAAGCATTTCTTAATATTAACCACTTACTACACAGTCAAGTTAAAGTTAGATCATTTGTGTTAAACAAGAAAACTCACAACATCTTACATGAATTCATTTCAAACAGTTTTGGCTGATAGACATTTTGTTACCTTAGTTAAAAAAAAACAAAATAGCTTAACTGAAAATATATTTCCAAAATGTATTAAAAAAATAACAAAAATAAATAATTTAGACTTTAACAGAGATTTAATCAGTAAAATAATTTGGTCATAAAATATACTGGAAATTCAAAATTTGTTTATCCCCACCGTACTTTACAGAAAGAATATACTTTTTCTCGTTCTTGAGGACTAAATTGCAATATGGTAATTATTGCATTTAGCATCTTTTGTTTCCCAGAAGAGTCTGTACAGATGAGAAACTGATATACGACATTTTTTAAATATTCTAAATTAGCTCCTTCTCTTGACTTATCTCTTTCGTGCTTACGAAGCATCTCTTGTAACTGTTCATGCTCTTCTTTAGCTTTCTGCTCTTTAAGCAATAAAGAATGCTGAAGTTCTCGAAGTGCCGTCTCCAGCTGATATTTCCTGCTTCGAAGAGAAGCAATATCAACATCTTTGCGAGCAATTTCTTGAGCAAAATGTATGAGAGGCATATCACCTGAAGGGGAAGAAACATTATGCAATAATTTAGAGAAACTTTGTTGCTCTTCTGGTAAGTTACTGGAACCAGCATTGTCCTTTGCATTCAAAGCATCCATCTGTTTCTGTGGTAATGATGTTGATGATGAATGCTGACTGTACAAATCTGTATTATAAGTTGGAAGATTAGCAAGTGTCTGAAGCCGTGCAATTTCAAGGTCCTTCTCCATTAACATGGATATAGTCCGATTACGTTGCTTTTTTAACTCTTCTTCAAGCTCTGCCAGTTGATGTCGATGTTCACTGACCATCACATTCTGCTCTGAGTGATGTTTCTCTTGAAGGGTTACCATTATACTGTGAAGGTTATCTTCTTTCTCTAATTGTGACTTCATCTGGATCTCATGCTGAATGTGTAAAGTTTTCACTTTCTCTCTCAATTCACTTACTTGCTCCCGTAAATTGTCATCTTGAGAAGTGTTTTCCTGCAATAAAAATAATTTACCAATTATTATCAAGAAGAAAAAAAAAACATGTATATAAAATCTGATTAAAAGGAAATAATTAACTAAGAAAATATTCAACCATAGAAAAAAAAACATCTACAATGGATACACACTAAAGACCAAAGAATAAGAGGCCTCTTACTTTATTTCAATTATTGTGGCATTCCTCAACCACCATATCTACTATCATTTGCCATCCCACTACAGACATATGACAGGCTTCTGTACAGTTTCTTTCAGCAAACTAAACTGCATTCACAAGATATTCTTTGCAAAAAAGACACTAACCCAAAGTACTGAGCAATAAGACAAAGTAATCATGAAGCTAACTTTTAATCCCACAATCATGCCAGTACTTTCTATATGTATATTAGGGGTACACTGTCTCTATAATATGAAAATTCAGATACTGTTTGTCCACTGTATGTGTGTTCCTTATTTTTAGACTAAACTATACATTATTGTGTTAAAATATGCTCTTAGACATAAGACCTTGTGCTTAAAAAAACTGAAAGGTATCTGAACTCTCAGAGCCTCAAAATAAAAGAATTTTCTTCATTTTTCTAACAATGTATTACGACAAAAATTGTCAACATATCTGTCAAAGAAAATTAAAAGAATATGCAGGACCTCACAAACACACACATAACACAAACACATGTCCGGCCATGGGGAAATAGTATCTTGCTTGGAAAAAGGTGAAGGTTAATGACAGGAAGCGAAAATATACCTCAACAAATTCCAGCTGACTCAGGTAAGCATGGGAAATGGGACATTATAACAGTGATGATAATGATGGTAAATATAATTCAAAAACTTGATCATCATTATCATTTTTTAGAGTTAGCTTCTTATTCATAAAATACTTGCAAAACTTTAATTCTAGATTAAAGACAACACTTTGTGCAAATCACGTCTATTAATTGAATATATTTTTAACCAAACTTTAATTATCAGAAGCCTCATTACCTTTAAGCTTCTACTCTTCAGTATAGCTTGTGCCCTAATTTTGTATCGTTCATACTCTTCTTTCAGCTCACCAAGTTCCTTTTCATATTTCTTACAAAGAGAACAGTCAGCAGCGAGATCATTGTAGACAATATCTGTAATAAAAGAAGAGCAGTCATTTATTCAGCAAAAAAAGAATTACTAGAAAACTGCCCATTTTAAAATGTTACAAATCAGTTTTGTTCTAAAAACTTTGAGAATTTCATTTTCAAGATGAATCTTGAATAAATTTCTTTTAGTCAATAATAAAATCTTAATGAATAAAAAAACGAAAAAAAAGAAACCATAACATTTTTTCTCTTTTACAACACAAGTGGAAAGTGTAATGCCAGAATGGTTAAAGCATCGATTTGCCATCATTTGTTCTTAGACAAAGATCCTTTGAGTCAGTAAAATAAATACACACTATACATGTGTTTCAGTTCTATATTTAAGAGATGAGGAATTATGTACATTATTTACATTATTTAAAGTTGACAGATATTTGTCCTAATCTTGTTTTTTGTTAACACGTTTCGGCTGATATACCCTCCAGCCTTCATCAGGTGTCTTGAGGAAATTTTGAACCTGAGTTCTCAGTCCTAAGGTATTTTTTTGATGTTGTTATTATTATTATTATTAAGGTCACTGCATAGAATTGAACTCGGAATCTTGGGGTTAGTAGCCCGCACTCTTAACCACTACGCCATATGCCCATGGGCATATATCAGCCGAAACGTTGTGTTAACAACAAACAAGATGAGGACAAATATCCATCAAATATAAATAATGTAAATAATGTATATACGTGTGTTTATCTTAATTTTTATTGGCATAATAACTCTCCCTAAAAATAACAGGATTAAAAACGTTAGTCTTTAAAATTATCCAGGTTGTTTTAAATCAACTTACCATCAAGTTCAAATGATTTCTCACTTTTCTGATTTAGCGCTGTATTTAACAACAACTTATATTTCTTGATTTTATCAACAAGTACCTGAACATCATTGACATCAGTGTCTTCTTCTAAATCTTTCTTCATATCTGGGATGTGAGCAGCCTGGGCTAGGGCCATATTCTCAGTATCAAGCTGAGCAACCCTTTCTTTAAGGCGCTGAATGGCTTGCTGGTCTTGTAAACGTAATCGTTCATAGTTGCCCACCACCTCAGACAAATCAGAGAGTTTAGCTTCCAAACCAGAAACCCGTTCTTCACTTTGTTCTGCCATATTATTCAAGCTATCTTCGGCATCATTGGCTCGTTGTTCTTCCTGATACACTTGACTATGATACTGAGACTAAAAAAACAAAGAAAATAATAAGTATATATATATCGAGTTTGAAAAATAAAATTAAGTTTTATGACATAAAGCCATGATGATGATGATGATTTGGGAATATTGGTTTCAAGTTTTGGCACAAGGCCAGCAACTTTGGGGGAGAGGTAAGTTGATTAGATCGACCCCCAGGATTCAGTTGATATTTATTATACAATCCTGACAGGATGAAAGGCAAAGTCAACCTCAATGGAATTTGAACCCAGAACGTAAAGATTGATGGAATGCTGGTAAGCATTTTGCCCAGCACACTAACAATTCTGCCAGCTAGCCACCTTAATGATATGGAAATATGATAACCTTTTTACAGTCAGATTGGTCAAGGACCATTTACCTTCAGCCCACAAACAGTCTATACATTTCTATTCTATTTTGGTGACTGCCAAGCTGGAGCTATATAGAGGATCTTTGTTGCAATTTAACACACATAATATTTTCAGTATTAGACTCCAACAAAAAACATGAAAAATACACAAAAACTTTCCAACCCCACACACATACTAAATCTTTGACAACTCCATATTTTTAGGTTATGATGAAAGAAAGTGAAAGTAGCAGCAGTAGCAGATGGAGAATGAAAACTGGAGGAAGGAGAGAAAAGGGATCTTTTTTAAAACGGGGGCCACATTTTTCATTAACGAAACACTTTGAAACTTGGAACACTGGTAGAATGTGTCATATAAAACATCTTTTTCTCTTAGTCTTCTTAAAAAAAAAAAGAAATCCATAAGTTATTCCATGTTAAAGTTATCGTATTTCTGTAATTTCAACCAATCACTGACGTCCATTCAGCCGATATACATTAAGTGCCGACTACATAAACAAACGATTCTGAAACAATTAACCCTAACCCTAACCCTAACCCTACGGTTAGGGTTAGGGTTAGGGTTAAAGCAAATAAAACGAAGGAATGGAGATTAAATACGCTTTACATCGCTTAATCAGCCAAAGGAGTAAATGTAAACAACTGAATACTTGTCAGTGATTGGTTGAAATTATCGAAATAAGACAATTTTTTACATGAAATAAATTCAAATACAAAAATATTTTTCTGTTCTATAACACAAAATAGATAAATATACGAAGTTTGAAAGTCTTTCCGTACCAAAAACACTACGTAAAACATTAATGAAAAATGTGGCCCCCGTTTTAAAATAGATCCGAGAAAAGAGCAAATCTCATAACAACAGCAACCACAAAACAGTGTTGATGATTAGAATGATGACAGTTCAATCCCTCTTTAAGTAGCAATAAATAATTTTTTTTTAAATATTATGAAATGGTCTTTACCATGCTAAGCTAAATCAGTTTATATAAATATTATATATCACCATCATCATCATCGTCGTTTAACGTCCGCTTTCCATGCTAGCATGGGTTGGACGATTTGACTGAGGACTGGTGAAACCAGATGGCTACACCAGGCTCCAATCTGATTTGGCAGAGTTTCTACATCTGGATGCCCTTCCTAATGCCAACCACTCCGAGAGTGTAGTGGGTGCTTTTGCGTGCCACCTGCACAAGGGCCAGTCCAGGGGCACTGGCAACGATCTCGCTCGGATGTCTTACTGGCAAAGGCCACGCTCGAAATGGTGTATTACGTGTCACCTGCACAGGAGCCAGTCCATCGGCACTAGCAACGATCTCGCTCAAATGACTTTTCACATGCCACTGGCACAAGTGCCAGGAAGACGACATTGATAACGATCACACTGGTGCTATTTACATGCCACCGGAACGGAAGCCAGACATGGCTATGTGGTAAGAAGCTTGCTTCCCAACCACATGGTTGCATGGCACCTTGGGTAAGTATCTTCTAATATAGCGTCGGGCCAACCAAAGCCTTGTGAGTGGATTTGGTAGATGGAAACTGAAAGAAGCCCATCACGTATGTGTGTGTGTGTATGTCTTTATGTTTGTCGTCCTCCCCCCATCACCACTTGACAACCGGTGTTGCTGTGTTTATGTCCCATAACTTAGCAGTTCAACAAAAAGGAGTTGATTTGTTCAACTAAAATCCTTCAAGGCAATGCTCTAGCATAGATGCAGTCAAATGACTGAAATAAATAAAAAAATATAAATATGAATGTGTGTGTATTTATGCACACACAATAGGCTTCTGCATAGTTACCGTTTTATTGAATTCCACTCCTACAGCATTGGTCAACTCAAGGCTATTGTAGAAGGCACTTCCCCAATATACCTCATAGCTGGACCAAAAACCCACAACCCCATGGCTGGGAAGCAAATTTCTTTACAAGGCTTGCCCCATCATCTACATTCATCCCAAAACTGTAGATTTAGAATTGATCAATGTAACAGCCATGACAAAGTTTGAATTGATCAGATATGAAGTATGAAGCTAACACTTTTGCAACATAGCCAGACCTTTTCTGAGAGAGCTGCTTCATTTAGTATTTTATATCAAAAAATTGCTTTAACATATATCGAAGCTTTGAGATTGAATTTGGTAGGCGGAAGTTACTGCCGTATGTGTATATATCTGTGTATGTGCTTGTACTTCTCTCCCAAAGAGAGAGAGAGGGAGAGAGGGATATATGTTAAATTCAAATTATGATAAACGTAAACAAACAAACGAAGTTTGCTTTTAGAAGCGTTGAGATGTCTTAGAAAGTTAAAGAAGTGACTTTAAATTCTCAATCGCAGGATAATGCTAATAATATAGCCTGAACAGGATAAACTACCCCTATTTTGCAGAAAAAAGTGTGGGCGGTTAGCTATATATATATATATATATATATATAAATATATGATAAAGAATAAATGGAGTAAAACGCATATAATAAATAAGTTCCTTTAATATCCCAGCTTCTTTGTGAATTTTGCTACCCTGGTAACTATTAACATATTTACCTTATCAAAGTTTTTCAACTAAGATAATATAAATACATACATCAATAAATATATAGAAATATATCTTCTTTTCTACCATGGATCTTTTCTTTTGTCACCCCCATTATATTTCTTTTTCTTGACATCATCACACACGTTTTCTGCTACAAAAATACTTGCTGCCTTGATCAAATTATTTGATTCTGTGATCTTTTTTGTTCTGATGTATTTCAGAATTTCATTCACATTTTTCGTTTCTTGATTCAATTTCCACCGATCAGCCTTTTTAAGGTTGCAAATAATGTCACTATCGTTCTCCTGTAGTCTTGGCTTTGTTTTTTCTAAATTGCCTTTTGCCCATCTGTCATGTCACCATTAGTTTTATTGTCTTCTTCCAAACCATCTATATGTCTCTCATTGAGCAAGCTATCACTGTTCCTTTCCTGTGGTTAATTAGAGATCTCAACTCTGTTTTCTGTTATGAGATTACTTTTATCAGTAAAAACTGTATTTTCATCATTTCCTCTGCTGCTATTCTCCAGCACCCATTTCTTTGATAGTTTCAAGCTCTACTTCTGTGAACCAATGATTTTTTCTTATCGCTCTAGCTTGATCACATAATCTCTCCTCTGTGATTTGAAACAATCCTTTCTCTCCATTGATCATACATACTGTTACGAACGCCCGCACGCTAAGCACCTCCTTAAACACCGAAGGGGAACTAGCGCACGCGCGAACGTTCAACACGCTCAGTGAGCTAGCAAAATTCATCTGTCGGTACAATCCTGACCGATAATAAAGCCCCGGCTGGAGCACGTAACGAAGAACAACACAGGCAAATAGGACTGGGAGGAAGAAACAACACGAAGACCATGCGTTGGGTAACCTTTTCTTTTTACATACATAACATCACAGAATACATTTAAAACATTAGAATAGAGCATTACATAATAACAATTCCAATACATGGCATGACAGTTCAATAACGTTGACAAAGTTTCCAAACAATTATAAGCTTTTCAATCATTTTTACATCGCAAAGTTCGTGTCTCAAGTTTCATTTGACAACAAAGTTCTTCTGCTTCTTTCTTTTGTATTTCTTTTCTTTTCCTTTCTTTTAGAAGCATTTAACAACACAGTTAACAACTCAGAGTTCTTTTTCTCTAAAATAATATAAAAGCATTTACCCCAACAAAGTTTGTTTCCTTCAGGTCTGCTACTTCCACTGACCAAGGCAGTCTGCCACTACAATTCCGTCTCTCTCTGTCCCTCTCTATACATTTCTGCTGACCATAGCTTTATCCGTCAGACTTATAATTCTTCATCTTCATTTCTCTGTCCCTCTCTCTACATTTCTGCTGACCATAGCTTTATCCGTCAGACTTATAATTCTTCTTTCTTCATCTCTGTACAACTGCTTCATCTCCACGGGCAAACTGCTGTCCCCCAACTGCTTCGGACGACTGCTACAACCCAACTGCCTCGGCTAGCTGCTACCGCTCGACTGCCCCGCTGGCTACCAGAACTCCACTGGCCAAATTCTCTGCTAACTGCTTTTGCCGCCAATTCTCGTTCTCCTATTCATCCCAAATACCATAGCTCATTGTGCTACTTTACCCCCTGCCAAGATGGGTCAGTCGGTACATTCTTATCCTGCCGTTTTTGAACTTTCGCTGACCGAAAAGGGGCAGCTACGCTAAAAATAGCTGTGGTTGCCGACGAGACAAAGGAAATACCATTCTCCCCAACTGACCAGAGTACGGGTTCAAAACCCAGCCTGGGAGATAGGGATATAATGCCAACTGTATTTTCGGTCGTCACATCAATACGTTATCGGTATCCCCTAATATGAACACCTTTTTCATCTACAGGGTTGTTCAGGTAGTAACACTCCATGACCACAGCATTGACTTGTTTGTTCCACCTACACTGTGTGTGCTGGTCCATTGCTGGATAACGACAGGCTGGAGCCTGACCAGTATCTCAGAGCCTGCCGGGTGCAACACTGTCACCATGAAGGGCTTCATTTTCGTTAGCACTGTTATTCCCAATATTTTGTCTTTTCATTGTCACTCATTATGAGGTAGCAAATATCAGGTTGCACAATTATCAGTGTTTTTATTGTGACTGGCAATTATTATTATTATTATTATTATTATTATTATTATTATTATTATTATCATCACTATTGAGTGAGAGAGCAGTGCATGCCATCAAAGTGACACTGGGGTAAAATATACAAAGCCCAATATACCCATCATGAATACCCGTCTGATAAGGGTACACCAGGCACATGCATCACAACCATATGTGCACGACATAGTGATCTCATATCAAGATAAACAGCACATGACCTCGCAGGTGGGGCCCAGTTAGAATTTTCTTCAGGTCGAGTAGCCCATCCCGTTCAAAAGGTCCCTGAATAAGGTTTGTTTAAGAATGTTGAGCAAAACACCCATCTTTTCAGAGGTGAATTATTCAGACCCCAAAGAATTCCTCTCAACACATGGCTATGATGCTCCTCCACTACTTCTGCTCGTGATCAGAGATGCACATATCGTCAGCCACCAAGGGACATGCTCAACTGGTTAAGGTCAAACAATTGACAAGCAAATCTGTGGTATTAAGCAGAATATTTGCTGTAGCCCATCTTTTATACCAAGACAAAACAATGTACATGATAACACTTCCAATCAATTAAGATCAGAAGCCAAGAGAGCCACTGCCTGGTACTGCATTATTATAATTATTATTATTATTAAACAAGAATGTTGTTGACATTGACTTTGAAGCTTCAGCCAGCTAAGCCATTGTTGGACTGCAGTCTGATGATGGCTTAGCAGACTGAAACTTCGAAGTTACTGTCAACAACATTCTTATTTAAGAATAATAAATTTGTATTATACAAAAATATAGAGTAGCCCATCAGATTAATGTAAAATTGTTTTTATTATAACTGAACATGAAAACAAACATTAATATATATATATATATATATATATATATATATATAAAACCTATATTCATTTGTACATTATATATGAGTTTGTATGAGCATGGGTGTTTGCAAGAAGGTGTGTGGGTATACGAGTATACACATAAGTGTTTAGTTGAGGTTTAAGCCCATGAATAAGAAACACATTATAAGTGAGCAGTTAATATTTTACATGTAAAGCAACATTAAATAAACAACATTTCTGTTTACAAATGTTTTATATTGTTTATATTAAAAATCTTAGAAAACATTACCTACTGATTTATAATTTGTCTCTAGCTGTGGTGTTAACTGTCAACTAAATATCAAAGCAAGATGTGATATAATGCTATGCTAGAAATTTGTGAGAACTGGTGTACATGTGCACAAATTTCATAAAATTAGTTAATGATGTATATATATATATATATATATATATATATATATATATATGCCTTGTACGGGTGGCACATAAAAGACACCATTTCGAGCGTGGCCGTTTTCGTGCGGGTGACACGTAAAAGCACCCACTACACTCTCTGAGTGGTTGGCGTTAGGAAGGGCATCCAGCTGTAGAAACTCTGCCAAATTAGATTGGAGCCTGGTGTTGCCATCCGATTTCACCAGTCCTCAGTCAAATCGTCCAACCCATGCTAGCATGGAAGGCAGACGTTAAACGATGATGATGATATATATATATATATAGAAATAACATATTGTCTAAGGTAATAACATACCTTCAAGCTGGTTAATTCTTTTTGTAATTCAAGAAGTAATGGAGATGGCTGATTGGCCTTCTCTTCAGCAGCTTTCAGACGATTCTGTAAGACCACTAATTCATTAGATAAGTCGTGTATCCGCTTCTCATATTGCTCTGAAAGTTTATTGGCTTTCTCTTTAGCTTGCAATGCATTTTGGGATAAATCCAGCTATTTAGATAAAAGAAAAAAACAAAAGCATAATAATAATAATAAAAGTGAATTAATTTTTTTTTCCAAAATTCCAAAAAACACTTTACTTGAAGTCATCAGCTATTCCAAGTGATTCCCTATAAGAATGGTCCAATTGCAGTAAACATGATGCTATATGATGTATGAGACTGTCATATTCTCTGTTATAATTACCAATTCTTCTACTATAATCAGGTTTTTAACTTCATTTCATTCTTAAACTATTCATGTTCTTAATGTCATCTATCAACAATCTAAATCTTTAGTTGATTTAATTCTCCCATTAAGTCTAGATATATTTTCTTTTTTTTTTCAGTTGACTATATTAGATTGCCAAAAGTCAGACAAATTTTATTTCTATTGAATGCAGAGATCTTAGAAATGCTATGCTTGCTGGATGCTGTACTAAGCTGGTCTCTTATGTCTTCATAATGGACAGGTTCTGCAAATACAGTGTTGGAACATTTCACATGTAGAAATCTAAATTATTAAACAAACTTTCCAAACATTTTAATTTCCAATTTCTAAAACTTGTGTAAATAATATTCCCTAATTAGAAACTTCTGTAGTTTTTCAAAAAGTTCCTAACTGAAAATCTCCCAGCTGAGTTCCACAATATGACAGATAAAAAGAAAGGAAATGGAGTTATCCTGAACAACGGATAAGTGAATCGGTCATTTTAACATGTTATCATCATCATCGTTTAATGTCCACTTTCCATGCTAGCATGGGTTGGACGATTTGACTGAGGACTGGCAAGCTAGAAGGAAGTGGGACTGAACCCAGAACCATGTGGTTCGTAAGCAAGCTACTTACCACACAGCCATTCCTACGCCTATATATATATATATATATATATATACTGTTCTGATATCATATCCAATCAGTCGTCTCTGCATCCTCCCCTATATCTTATGAAATAGTCAATTATTTATGAAACAAGTGGAGGGAACTTAACTTGAACCCCACCACCATCTGTGACTATTTCATGAGAAGATGTCTTTAACAGACAAACACTATGTGCAATAATCTCTGAGGCTTTTAAAAGTAAAACAAAAGAACATCTACATCAGACGCTTACTTGATATTCAAGATCTTCCCTGGCAGTCCGCTCATCACTGACAAGTTTTTGAAGTTCTCGTAACATAAAGGCATGGTCTGTTTGCTCCAGTTCTCGTTCTCTTTGCTGAGACCGAAGTTTCTGTTTTAGCTGTAATAAGAATTACAACAATAATCACAGTTTTTAATGATTAATGATTCATCAACATTAATAATTCATGCAGCATAAATGATGCCACCTGAATTAATGTTAATTTTTTTTCACTCTCTTTCTACATGTTAGATATATCTGTTTGATAAAGCTTTGATAATTCTTTGAGGAATAAAGCACAGAACTAACGAAGAAACAAAAATGGGCAGAATTTTGTTTCATGAATGCCATATAATTCCTCATAACCTTTCTTTTTTTTTGTATTTTCAGGAAATTTTTGCAAATTTGTATTCTATATATGGAAATTCATACAATTATGCAAAGCAAAAAAAAATTTTCTGGTGCGTGATTTAAGGCCTATTTAGCTGTTATTTTTAGCACATCTCACCCCTCATACCTTCCTCGTTTGTCAGTTTGACGTATTGATGCTTTTCAATATCTTCCTCTTCATAAACACATTTAATGGTCTATTCTGGGATTTAAGCCAAAAATTTAGACTGTCCATATTTTAAACTGACTCAAAAAGAAAAATTTGAAAAATCACCCAAAATATTCTTTAAAAAAATTTCGAAAAATTTTTTAAAATATTTTTTTATATAGCCATGTGAATTCCTGTGTAGAATACAACTTCAAAAAATTTTAAAGCTACGAGAGGTTATATGGGGTGCTTAAAGTAGAATTCCACCCAAAAATGAGGAACCATAGACTAAATTTATCAAAGGCATTTTGTAGTCTATTTGGAAAAGATATTCACTTGTGTTGCAATTTCTTTCGTTTTTTTTTTTTAAATAAATTTTACCGCCTGTGATAGTTTCCAGCAAACCAGGGACACTACTTATTCATTTGCTTAAAGCCAATAAGATTGAAGTTAAGCATTGACTCATAAAAGCTTCTTGAAGATATTTATGTTTTACATACCAAATATCAACTCCAATCTTTAATAACTGATAAAAAAATATTAAAATACATATTAACTTTATATTGATTTCAAATTTTAAAGCAAAGCCAGCAATTTTAGAGGAAATGGTTAACTCGATTACATCAACCCCTGTGCTCAAATGGCATCTATTTTATCAAGTACAAATGGATGAAAGGTAAAGTTAGCTTTAGCAGAATTTGAACTCAGAATGTTAAAGACAAATGAAATGCAACTAAGCATGTTGCCCAGTGCAGAAACAAATCTGCCAGCTCACTGCCCTTGATAACTTTATATGAAAGCATTACAGACTTTGCTTTAAGGCATATAGTATATAAGAACGTCAATAACCACAGATTTTTAACAAAGCAGCTCAGTGAAGGATTACTTTGAAATTCATAATTCTTTCTTGCTTTTAACCCTCCAACGCAGAGTATAGGCCACTTATAATTGAATTCCATGTCGCATAATTTTTCGCTTCTGTACTTATACTCTGCCATGAATGTCCCCCTTTCTCTAGTTCCTTTTGTGTTGATCTACGCCACGAGTTCTTAGGCCTACCCCACTTTCTATATCCATCCAGATTCCACTGTGAAGCACTTTTCGCTGCATTTGGTGTGTCCTTTCTAATTGTGCTACCAATCCACTTCCACTTTTTCTTAAATATTTGCTCTCTAATCGAAACTTGATTCATTTTTTGCCATAGCTCTATATTGCTTATGTGTTCGGGCCATCTGATTTCAAGTATACTACGCAAGCACCTGTTGATGAATGATTGTATTTGCTTATTTGACTTAACTGCTATTCGCCATGTCTCAGCCCCATACAATAACACCGCTTTTACGTTAGTGTTAAAGATTCTTACTTTGTTCTTTATTGAACATAATAAAAAAATAAAAATGAAACAAGCTTAGATTTATACTGGAGATCCCTTAAATAGGAATAAATTAAACTGTTGGCATCCCACCTCATTCTACTATTATGTTCTGCTGACAACACACTCCCTTACTATGCTTCCATCATCATCAACATTTAATGTCTGCTTTCTATGCTGGCATGGGTTGGATGGCTTCACAGGAATTGGCTAGGCTAGTGGCTGCACCAGGTTCTATAGTCTGTTTTGATTTGGTTTCTCTGGCTGGATGCCCTTCCTAACTCCAACCACTCCACAGAGTGTATTGGGTACTTTATATGTGGCTGGATGCCCTTCTTAATGCCAACCACTTTACAGGGTGTAGTATTGAGTGCTCTTTATGTGGGACCATCACCCACACCAGTGCTTTTTACATGACACTGCTTTACATCGACATTTCAAGGACAGCACAAATGAGAGTTTTGTTTCCAAAATTATTTTTCCATCTAGTATGGTAGGGCAGTGTTTTAAACTTTAAACATTTGCATTCAACAGGAATAAAAGTATTTTCCCAACTGGATGTAATTAATGACACTAATCAATCAACCATAACATACTTAAAATTGCTGTTGGCTACAGAGATTAAAGCAAGCAGAGTTATGTATCTGTTTACAACACAATTACATTGTATGATGTGTAATAATGGGGATATTTCAGAGAATCAATAATTAGGGTCTTTTGAACTAAAATTTACATATTATTAACTCTTTCGTATCACAGTTACCCATGAATAATGCATCTCAGCTGTAATATGTTAATAACATGAAGATATAAATAAAATGGCTTTGTTCCTTTAGCAATGACACTTACATCCTTGATAATTTCATCTTGTCCTTGCTGTCTTAGATTAGATACTTTTTCATTTTCTTCTAGCCTTCTCTGGAGATCTTCATTTTCTGTCTAATTGAAAAGAAACGGAAGACTGCTAATTACAAAACTTTATATAAGTATGTAAAGTTGAATGAAAAAAATTCATTACTACACAACATAGTCTGTGAAAATACTTCAGAATGCTTACTATGGTTTCATCAACCACAACACAGTAACTTACTACTAATGGTTATTGACTTATCATTTATTGCAGCATCAGAAAAATATCTCAACTAAAATTGTATTATATTTCACACTTGTCAACCTCACATGTGCATTATTTATAGAAGTAATTTTTCAACTATTTATAATTTCAAACCTAATTAACGAAGTTTGGACTTGCTACATTACTTAATATAGACCAATAAATCGAAGTATTCAGATTATTTTGTAGGAAAGAAGTGGATTTCATCCTTATCACATTCAATTTTTCAAGATGAATAAAAATAAGGTTAATCAAGTGCTGAAGAGTCAAAAATGATCTGCTGTTCCCCTTCTCGAAATTTAGCATCTGATTGTATTATTCTTTTATTTGCGTCAGTCATTTGACTGCGGCCATGCTGGAGCACCACCTTGAAGTTGCTTTAGTCAAACAAATTGACCCCAGGACTATACTTTAAGCCTAGTACTTATTATTCTGTCGGTCTTTTTGCCAAACCACTAAGTTACAGGGACATAAACACACCAACACCAGTTGTCAAGCGGTGATGGGGGAGGGGGGACAAACACAGACACAAAGACAAACATACATAGATATACATACACGTATATATATATGTATATATATATATATATATATATATATATATATATATATATATATATATATATATATATATATATATATATATATATGTATATATATATATATATATACAAAGACAAACATACATAGATATACATACACGTATATATATATGTATATATATATATATATATATATATATATATATATATATATATATATATGTATACAATGGTCTTCTTTCAGTTTCCATCAACCAGATCCCCTCACAAGGTTTTGGTCAGCCCAAGGCTAGAGTAGAAGACACTTGCCCAATGTGCTATGCAGTGGGACTGAACTCAGAACTATGTAATTGGGAAGCAAGCTTCTTACCACACAGCCATGCCTGCACCATATTAGAAACCATTATTACGATTATCATCATCATTATTGTTACTTTTTAAAATCCATTTCTATATGATAGCACTGAAGAGATGTTTTGTAAATTTGGATTTCTGTATATTGTTGAAATAATTACTACAACCCTTTTGTTAGCATATGTCTTTTGAAATACACTGCCTTTCTCTCAGTTAATTTTGAATATAGCAAACAGTTTCAGGCATGTTGCTATCAAAACAGTTAAAAGCTGACTTTTCACAACTTGTCAAAATAGAGGCAAGCAAAGTTTAGCATTTTCATTAATAGCAAGGCACCCATGCCAACGTCGTCTCCTTCACTGGACACGAAACTCAGCTTGCGAAGACTTATTGGGGCAAGCGAAAGCGAAATCGGGATGGCACCTTTGCCCAGCGTCGCCTTTCTGGCACTTGTGCACGTGACATGTGTAAGGATTTTCGAGCGAGATCGTTGCCAGTGCCCCTGGACTGGCTCTTGTGCGGGTGGCACATAAAATACACCATTTTGAGCGTGGCCATTTCCAGTAACGCCTGACTGGCCTTCGTGCTGGTGACACGTAAAAGCACCCACTACACTCTCTGAGTGGTTGGCGTTAGGAAGGACATCCAGCTGTAGAAACTCTGCCAAATCGGATTGGAGCCTGGTGTAGCCATCTGGTTTCACCAGTCCTCAGTCAAATCGTCCAACCCATGCTAGCATGGAAAGCGGACGTTAAACGATGATGATGATGATGATTAGCAATAGCAAAATTAATCCAACATATACACTGCTTGGTATAATATTGGTTTCAAATTTTGGCACAAGGCCAGCAATTTTGGAGCAGAAGCTAGTCGATTATATCAACCCCAGTGCTCAACTGGTACTTATTTTACTGACCCAGAAAAGAGGAAAAGCAAAGTCGAATTCAGTGGAATTTGAACTCAGAATGTAAAGACGGATGAAATACCACTAAGCAATTTGCCCAGCATCCTAACAATTCTACCGGCTCAACACCTTACAATGGTTATACTATGCTAATATCATCAAAGATGAAAATAGTATGCACTCATTCATCATCATCGTTTAACGTCCGCTTTCCATGCAAGCATGGGTTGGACGATTTGACTGAGGACTGGTGAAACTAGATGGCTACACCGTGGTACATCTGCTTCTATTTTTTGTCTCAGACACTATAAGAACTATGAAGAATACAGTAAAAGTTTAGCACTGATACCAAAATCAAGAGAAATTTGAATTTCTTGATCACGAGACTGTTAAAAAATAATTAAAAATATCAGGTACAAATTTACTTTTAGCTGTTTTTTTTCGGCAAGATAACTACTTTCAAGTCGAGATTTTTCATTGGTCAAAACACTTAATGTGGTCGTCAATGTAGCCAACTTTTCTTCAATATCAGTCTGATGGGATTCACTGGACTGAAATAGAAAATTAAATTTGAGTCTAAAATAAATAAAATAGCAATTGAGTCTATATTAGACATGAAATACTCTTAGATTTAATTTTATCAACAGAATGGAATGGCTTCATAGAAAATATCAAAATACTTAAGAATTCTGTATAAAATATGTATCTTAAAAGGATTGTGATAAAAAAAACAAGAGATGAAATACATTGTGTCATAGTATTTATCGAAATATAATCAAAGCCAAGCTGTTACAATGAATTAGTAATCACCTTAAACCTTTTGATACAAACCCACCTGAAATCGCCTCTGGCTCTGTAGTACAAATGTCTTGTTTTCAAAAGTTCTGAATTAAAATCTTCCACCAAACCTTAATCACAATATATGCTCCTAACACTAGCTTAACCCTTTAGTGTTTAAACCGGCCATATCAGGCCAAAATTGTCTTCCTGTTTTATGCTCAAACCAGTCAGCTCTGACCTCTCACACCTACCCTACAAACTCATTCTAAAAATAAACAGGGACACCATCAAAATCTCAGAGTTTCAAGATGTTGTACAATTAATTTAAAACAATGTAATTAAACAGGCTTTACATTTGACAGAGTAGTCTGAATGCTAAAGGGTTGATGATAATTAAGTTAACGAGCTGGCAGAATCGTTAGCACGCCGGGCGAAATGCTTAGCGGTATTTCGTCTGCCGTTACGTTCTGAGTTCAAATTCCGCCGAGGTCGACTTTGCCTTTCATCCTTTCGGGATCGATAAATTAAGTACCAGTTACGCACTGGAGTCGATATAATCGACTTAATCCGTTCGTCTGTTCTTGTTTGTTCCCTCTATGTTTAGCCCCTTGTGGGCAATAACGAAATAGATAATTAAATTATTTTACTAAATTCTTTGTTATATTTAGAATAATTGAAAGAAACACAGAGCATTTCAACAGAAATATGGCAACAAAAGTGTTAAGTCTTCCTAATCACAAACAATATTACTGATTTCAAATTTTGGTGCAAGGCCATCAATTTCAGTGTAGTGGGTAAGTCAACTGCATCAACCTCAATGATCAACTGGTACTTATTTTATCAACCCCAAAAGGATGACATGCAAAGTTCACCATGGTGGAATTTGAACTCGGAACACGAAAACAGATGAAATACCGCTAAGCATTTTGCCCAGTGTGTTAATGATTCTGCCAGCTCACCACCTTATTCATAAACAGTAATATTAACCTACCAATAACATCCCCTCATCCAGAAATAAATTAATTGAATTCCTTTCATTATTCAACAACTATGTCTAATGTCATTTGCTAAGTTTATGTCTGTCTCAGTTGTTGAACCATAATATTATTGGGGACTTGAGGGACTGAAATCTCTTTCAGTGATTCTCAACTGGGGTCCATGCAATAAAATAGTAAATTGGGGACCCACAATAGTATTTCAAGGACCTCTGAAAACATTTGGTTGTAGATGTATATAGTGGTATGTATTGCAAGAAATAGCTCAGTTTCTTTCTCTTAACATTTTACATAGTTCAACCTACACAAGTTAATGTATGAAAAACAAAATAGGAATTTAGAAAGTTAAAGAAGTGATTTTAAATTCTCAATTGCAGAATAATGCTAATGATATAGCCTGAACAGGATAAACTATCCCTATTTTGCAGAGAAAAGTGTAGGTGGCTAGCTGTGGACTCGAACTCACATCCCCGTGATTACATGTCACGATGCTTTGACCAATTAAGCTAAGCTACCCACTACAAATTCCTCTGCAAATTAAGATATATAAATCTCACTTTATAAGACGCTCTCATATGTTAAATTCAAATTACGATAAACGTAAATAATAATCGGTCAAAGCATCGTGACATGTAATCACGGGGATGTGAGTTCGAGTCCACAGCTAGCCACCTACACTTTTCTCTGCAAAATAGGGATAGTTTATCCTGTTCAGGCTATATTATTAGCATTATTCTGCGATTGAGAATTTAAAATCACTTCTTTAACTTTCTAAAAGACATCTCAGCGCTTCTAAAAGCAAACATCGTTTGTTTATTTACGTTTATCGTAATTTTAATTTAAAATAGGAATTGTCAAAAAAAAAGTCTCTATAGAACTAGTTTTTAAACACTGAATGATTATGGAAGATCCACTACAATAAAACAACGATCAAAGGGGTTCACAGACAAAAAATGGTTGAGAACCCCTGCTCTATTTGATCTGCTGTCAATATTCATTATTCTTCATTTTGATCTGTTATGAATTGATAATATATTTTGAGCTGATATATTCCATTCATCCTTAAGAATCAGTTCAAGCTATATATCTAGTTTGTGGTTCATCATTTTCCTTGTATTGATACCAAACTGGAACTGCAGCTGCATAAGATATTGTTCCTGATAAATGTAGGGATCTAGTTACTAAATTAGATGAACTAAGAAGTCTCT
This sequence comes from Octopus bimaculoides, assembly GCF_046866305.1. Lineage (NCBI taxonomy): Eukaryota > Metazoa > Mollusca > Cephalopoda > Octopoda > Octopodidae > Octopus > Octopus bimaculoides. The sequence goes on along the minus strand of NC_142938.1, from coordinate 52,179,669 downwards.
TAGAGTAAAATATTGTCCATTCCATTGAAACTATGCATTTTTTCAAATATGCAACAATGGAACTTTTACTTTTGACTTTATGACATTCTTTTAGTAATTCCATTTAATTCAAGAGCACATTTTTTCTAGATATTTCTATCTGATCTCAGCGAACCATTATTACAAAATACACAGGTGTGGCTGTTGGGTAAGAAATGGTGGAGGCATGGCTGTGTGGTAAGAAGCTTGCTTCCCAACCACACAGTCCCAGGTTCAGTACCACGCAATGGTACAAGTGTCTTCTAATATAGCTTTGGGCTCACCAAAGCCTTGTCAGGGGATTTAGTAGACAGAAACTAAAAGAAGCCCAACATGTGTGTGTGTGTGTGTATTTCTGTCTGTGTTTGACTCTCACAGTGAAGCGTTTGTCATACTTGTCTCATTGACTGGAAGTTTATTAAGTGCCAATACCGTTATGACATCTCTTTAATTCAACTGAAGGCCAAAAACTGTTACTTCAAACTTACAGACATCTTAAATAAACCTAGTTGTGTACAAAAAGCTTTAAAAATCAGTAATATTAGAAGAATAAAGATATCCCAATACTCTTCCAGTTGTAAAAGAACTTACTTCAAATTTCCTGATAACATATAATAAAAAAAAAGCTTTAAATAATTACCATTGACTGTAATGGGTGAGGAATTTCTTCTTTTTCTTCATCTGTTTTTTCTTTGTCATTGTTGTTTTCCTTGTTGGCAGCAGAAAATGATTTTTTACCTATACCATTGTTCAAATCAGTTGCAGTTAAACATTGGATGCTAGCTTCCAGAGCCTCTTTCTCTTTTGACAAACCTTTGTAAGCACTGATTAAATCTAGGTAATAAACGATTAGATTTTCATTAATAAAATATTCAATAGCAATATACAAATTTTACACCAAACTAATCAATGAACCAATTTAATTATAAAATAATCATTTGTGTTCTCTGTCTGCCCTGCCTTGTTTACCTATAATCATCGATTCCTGATACATTTACACCCAAGATATAATCATGAAAAGATATTGAAATTATTTCAGACGACCGACCCATCAAAAATGTTACAACGAAACACAACAGGCTCATTCTGATAGAATCAAAGACAAAAAACCAGTCACAGTTACCTCCCTTAAGGCTTATTGTGTTGTACAGAGACAAGCAGAGTCAGAAGGTTTATATCAATGGATTAATTACCGGTTGTTTTTTTCCAGTATCTGAATTTCCTGATACAAGCAACCACTTACCTCTTAATCTGGCTTCATATCTTTGAATTTTGTCTTTCTGACTTTCAATAGTTTTTATTAGTTCACTTCTTGTTGTCTTGTCCATATTTCATTTGAAATGATCCATCTTAATTTGGTGACTGAAATTATACAAGACATAGAAACACATAAACTTAATTAATTAATTAATGATAGATAGATAGATAGATAAAGTAGGTATGTAGATAGATGTAGAGGCGCAATGGCCCAGTGGTTAGGGCAGCGGACTCAAAATGTAAAGCCAGAAGAAATGCCACTAAGCATTTTGTCCCAGCGCACTAACAATTCTGTCAGCTCACCACCCTAATAATAATAATAATAATGATTTACTTAGTAATTTTGGAGGCGCAATGGCCCAGTGGTTAGGACAGTGGACACGCGGTCATAGGATCGCAGTTTCGATTCCCAGACCGGGTGTTGTGAGTGTTTATTGAGCGAAAACACCTAAAGCTTCACAAGGCACCGGCAGGGGATGGTGGCGAACCCTGCTCTTACTTCCTGTTTCTGTTGTGCCTGTAATTCAAAGGGTCAGCCTTGTCACACTGTGTCACGCTGAATATCCCCGAGAACTACGTTAAGGGTACACGTGTCTGTGGAGGGCTCAGCCACTTGTATGTAGACAGACAAACAGATATGCATATTGTTTCATATTCTGGAACAAAACCAGCAACCTTGATGGAGAGGGTTAGTTGATTACATTAACACTAGTGCTCAGCTGATACTTATTTTATCAACCCTACAAGGGTGAATGGCAAAATTAACCTTGGTGGCATTTGAACTCAGAACATTAAAGCTAGAGGGCATACAGCTAAGCATTTTGTCTGGCATGTTAACGAATCTGCCAGCTCACCATATGCATATATATGTGTGTGTGTGTGTGTTAAGAAATTCGTGTAGACAGTGTTTTTTATATTTTATCTGACAGCATTGTCAAGTCTCTATTTAGACCTCTTTGACAGCCTTTGATTTTTCTAAAGCCCTAATCAATCGTCTCTTTCTCATTCATATCTTTATTACTCATGCTCCTATCGCTCATCTCACTTTTTTTATGCTGTTGGTGTGACTAAAGATAGCACTGGATTTCTTTTGTTGACCAAACATGGTTTCCTGTCTAAGAATGGATGCCACACTAACACTCCACTTCTCTCTCTCTCTCTCAATTGTCATAACTCACTCATTTGAAGTACAAGCATATTGGACCTTATCAAATACACTCTAACAATATTCATCTTCTGGTATTAACATCCACCATTTATCTTCCTTTTAACCCCATCCACTATGAAGTAGCATGGCTCAGTGGTTAAAGCATTTGGTTCACAATCATGTGATATTGAGTTCAAATCTTGGACCAGGATGTGTTGTGTTCTTGAGCAAGATACTTTATTTCACATTGCTCCAGTTCACTCAGCTGCAGAAATGAGTTGCTACATCATTGGTGCCAAGCTATATTGGTCTTTGCCTTTCCTTTGGATAACATCAGTGGTACGGAGAGGGGAGGCTGATATGCATGAGCGATTGCTGGTCTTCCACAAACAACCTTGCCTAGACTTGTGCCTCAGAAGGTAACTTTCGAGGTGCAAAAATCATGGTCGTTCATGACTAAAGGGGGTCTTTACACTTTACCCCTATCCTCTTCAGTATTGGTGCCACAGAAAGTGTACCTAGAACATTTTTATTAAGTGTAGCATTGACATGATCCTTCAATCTTGTCAAAGACGTGACAACCTCTTCAATGCTGATACCACATTAAAATGCATCCAGTTATACAATGGCTGTTGTTAGGAAGGGAATCCAACGATGGAAACTAAGTCTATCGTTAAATTCATAAAGAAGGTTCGGTCCTGCAACACATATAAGACAGAAGCAACAACCCATCTAATTTATGCTAACATTGAAGTTGAACATAAAACAACAACAGCAATAATGATGATCATACACAAATTGTTGTAGGCATGTATCCTCCTACCGACCTTAAGAAAACGTCAAGTAAAATAACAGTTAACAAGAAAAACTTTTAAAAGGTAACTAGTTTCAATTTTATGCCAAATCCAGCAAATATATCGTCAAATATATATAGATTTTTCACTTTTGAAATCTAATAAAACAGCATTAATTGTAATTGTCATTTTTCATGTTAGATTTGGCATTAGGAAAGGCATCCACCCATAGAAACCATGCCAAAACAGACAACTGGAATCTGGACAGCTCCCGGCTGGCCAATTCCTGTCAAACTGTCCAACCCATGCCAGCGTGGAAAACGGACATTAAATGATGATGATGATTCGTAAAGCTTCTTCTGGACAAGATGCCAAGGAATGTATTAGACACCAACAGTAGCTGGTACATACTTCTAACAGCTAGTAAATTTGTCACACTCCAACCAAACACGATGAAATGTTTAGAGGATATATAATCCTGAGACTATAATTATACATGAACTTATTTTACTTCTACAACAGTAATTAATAGTAACGAATCTTACCTTATCAAGACATTGTCCCATTGCAAACTGCATCTAGTAAAGATAATTGAGTTGGCCATGTAATATAGCATATGTTAAATAAAGAATGTAATGTAATTTCAACCGATACTGTATATTAAATAAAGAAACATCTTAAAGTTAGTAATGAGGTGGGCATAATAGAATTGTAGACTAAAAGTGATCTGAGAGGAAACAGTGAAGAGCGAACATTGGACTTCTTACATGGGATAATATGAGATTCAGATATGTGGAAATACAATGTGTTGAAGAATAGGCGCAGGAGTGACTGTGTGGTAAGTAGCTTGCTTACCAACCACATGGTTCTGGGTTCAGTCCCACTGCGTGGCACCTTGGGCAAGTGTCTTCTACTATAGCCTCGGGCCAACCAAAGCCTTGTAAGTGGATTTGGTAGACGGAAACTGAAAGAAGCCCGTCGTATATATATATATATATATATATATATATATATATATATATATATATATATATATATATACATATATATATATGTATGTGTGTTTGTCCCCCCAACATCGCTTGACAACCGATGCTGGTGTGTTTACGTCCCCGTAACTTAGCGGTTCGGCAATAAGAGACCGATAGAATAAGTGCTAGGCTTACAAAGAATAAGTCCTGGGGTCGATTTTCTCGACTAAAGGCGGTGCTCCAGCATGGGCGCAGTCAAATGACTGAAACAAGTAAAAGAGTAATTATCTAATCCATACCATCATCACAAACTGGATATTACATTGTTAATGATAATAAAAAAAATAAATAAAATTCAGCGATAATAGTAGTGCTAATTAACTAAATCATAACGAAATTATTAATGTTGTAAAAAGTTGATAGTTGCACAAACTGTATTTGTATGATGACATTTCTGTTACTACAAGGTAACAGAACAGCACCCAGGTAAGTTAAGTGTCAGTGAGCCCGGCTTCATTACAGACGGTATGTTGGTGACACCAACTATCGAAAGGGACGAGAATGCTGCTTCACAAGTATTTCGTCAGTGTTTGGTGTCATCTGAAGTCCTAAGATTATGAAGAAAACAAGTGCCATTCTTTCTACTCTTCTTAAGTAAATATTTCCTTTACCGAGTCACTGGATAAGCACAAGATTATTTCATATCAATAATTTCTGAGTAAAAGAAAAAAATATTTTCTAATTTTTCACAAAAAAAAATCAGCGTAGATCGTATTTAAATATTAATCCATCTGTCACCTAAATATAAAGAAAATCGATAAATAATCCTGTTGACTGGGACATAGAAACAGAAAATCTGCAAAAGTAAATGAATCTATATTCCCTTCCTTTGCCAATCAATTTATGTGCTACGTAGACAAATGTGAAATAAGTATTAAAAAAAAAAACAACTTAAAACTGAAATAAATAACATCCACTATAAACTGAGTTCAGTTCTCATGGGTTCTACATTATTTTAGCTTTCTGGGACATAATATCAATGAACGAACGGAATGTGTGAGTGTTCAAGGACCCAAACAGTTGTGGAGTTTCATACATTTAGACCCAACTCAGAAAAGAAATCCGGCCACTTTTTTTATATTTCTAAAATTATTTTCGCAATTCAGATGTCTATATCACGCCATTGAATCCCTTTGGATTTTCAAAGTTAATAAAATATCAACTAAAGAAAAATATTTCTTTTTCCTTGGTCCCAACAACTAGAAATTAAGCTGAGTGATGTTAATACTTTTCTCGAGACATTGTATCAACTTGCCTTTACCATTTCCTCCACCTTTATTTTTTTTACCTATATTCACCAAATTTCGAGAATGAAGATTCCGATACGAGATCAAGTTTTCAGACACGTTAAAATATAAACGAGCGAGAAAAAAACATATTAAAAATTGAAATTGACATTTGGGTGTGAAAATGAACGAACAATGAACAGTTTGACAAGTAAAAATTAAAATGCGTTATCTGTTTTAATAAGGACAAAGTTGACCAGGAACAACAACGACAGTGTAATTAAATACCTCAACAACGACAGTGTAACTAAATACTTCAACAGTCTGTTGTTCAACCGATTTTAGAAGTTTGAACAATGGCCTGCTCAGGTATTTAATTAGTCATTGTTCCAGGTTAGTTTTGATCAAAGGTATTCTAACTGTGTCCATTAGTCACATTTTTAAAAAGCAGTGAGCACCGAAGACCTCGATATGTCCTTCCCACTTTAAAATAGTATAAGGTGGTATGAAGTAAATTAGCAGCTATTTTATCAGGTCGAGTGATCACACAGAAGCTCTCTCAAAGGCTCAAGGTATTTAGGTTGAAACATAATTCCTTTTACGCCCAAGAATATAAATCCGTCCCAACATTTGACTGGTATTTAATTTCAATGACCCCCAAAAAGGAAGACTGGTCGAGTTACTTTCAGATGGATTCGAACTCGTAATGCAAAGGGTCGTCGTCACTAAACATAACAAGGAGAGGCGTGAGAGATTGGCAGATGGTGTGACATGGCAAAATATCAGATCATGTTTATCGGTATTTAAGACAGATCAGAAGTAGTCAAGGGCTGTTTGGCTTAATGGTTAGCAGAAGAGAATACCAAAAAAATGTTGACAGATTTGGTTTATTAAACAATTAAAAGACGTCAACAATAACATCTGGGATTTAAAACAAAACAAGAACATCTTAAATTAAGGTTTCCAACCACGACCAGGTTTGATCTGACGACGACAACTTTAAATTGACAACACATGAATGAAAGGACAAACTAGGATAATAAAGGATTAATGAGGAAGACTGAAACTGAAATTGAATTAAATTAACTGACTTTAATTAAAGACTTAATAGAGAAACTTACCACGTCGACAGTTCAGAACCTAATCGGGAAAAGCCCAGAATGCTTTGCAATGACAATTTGAGTCACTTCCGGTAACAACATTGACACGTGATTTCTTTGTAAACATGCAACAATTTGGAATGACTTAAATGGGTCTTTATTGAGGAATAAAGAACGATGCCAGAATGCTTTGCAATGACAATTTGAGTCACTTCCGGTAACAACATTGACACGTGATTTCTTTGTAAACATGCAACAATTTGGAATGACTTAAATGGGTCTTTATTGAGGAATAAAGAACGATGGATAAGACGATTTCGTAGAAAAACAGGTAAGATGTTTGGCATACCTACACTAATGTGCACCCCATATGATTTTGTTTCCTCATAACTCTCAGAAAAATGAATATTTTTGAATGAAATTTCCAACTACCTTTCAGATGGTGTAGATTACGATTATCTCGAAATTTAAAGAGAAAATTGGCGGGTGCGCACACATACATACTGATACATGTCACTTAGTTTTTTTCCGAAATTTCAAGTTTCATTTTGTAGATAAATATTGGATGTGTGTCGGTATGTCTATGTGTGCACCCGCCAATTTTCATTTTCTCTTTAAATTTCGGAATAATCGTAATCTACACCATCTGAAAGGTAGTTGCTGGAAATTTCATTAAAATATATCCATTTTTTTCCGAAAGTTATGAGGAAAGAAATTCGGGGTGGGAGGCACAGGTGTGTTGGTATGCACCTTAAGCATCTCTCAAAAAAATATATCAAAACCTAGTGGCAGCTCCTAGATAGAATTAGTGGCGGTGCTGCTTCAGAAAATTTTTAGCCATTGTTTTAATATTGTGTAAAAGGAAACAAACATATAAAACATAAACTTGATTGGGTCGCGTTTTAGCCACTGCCTTGTAGTGTGTTTAATTTGTTCACTGAACGCCACCGTAAATTTTCCCTTGTTTTTTCAAAAATCTCCCCATAATCACAAAATAAGGGGGTGGGGAATGAGCCCTATTTTTCAAATCCTGGCAGCAACGCTGAAGCTGGAAGCAGGATAATAATCTAATTCTACACTTTATCACATTCGAGGGATCTTTCTGATTTGGCGGGCGCCACTTGTTTTCTTAACGAAACACTTTCAAACTTGGGACACTGGTAGAATGTGTCATATAAAACATCTTTTACTCTTAGTGTTATTGAGAAAATTTTATCTTTTTAAAGTTATTTCGTGTTAAAATTGTTGTATTTCGGTAATTTCAACCAATCACTGACGTCTATTGAGGTGAAAACAATTACTGCTGTGGAATGTAAACAACACGTTCTAGCGGTGTAATAGGATCCTTTTTTCCCTTGAATAAAATTAGTGCCGTTGTTTGTCAACAACAACTATCAGCGGTACTGTTATTTATGACATCGTTCGTGCGTTTGTACTGGTTTTAGGGTTATGAGTATTTTTGCCAAATTTGGTGAAAAATTTGTGGCGGTGTATTGAACAGATTTTCACCAAATTTGGCAAAAATATTCATAACCCTAACCCTAACCCTAAAACTATATTATTGTTCTTGTTCCACCTTTCTTTTTGGCTGTTTCAGTATACTAATCAACATTCTCTGATATTTCTACAGTTTCTGTCAGCCAAATTTCATTGACAAGACTCTGGTCAACCCAAAGGCTATGGCAGAAGACTCTTGCCCAAAATTCCATGCAATGAAATTGAATCTGAAACCAAAGAGTTGCCAAACAAAATAAATGTCTTACCACTCAGCTGTCCCTGCACCCACTGAAGGATGCTCACACAAAAATATACTGGAGAAATTTATTGTACATTTGAATAAATCTTTTTAATTTATTTGTTATTAAATAAAATGTGATTTGTTTTTACTTGTATGTAATGCTATATACATGAATTGTGCTATCATTGTGTCATGAAGGTGCATGGCTCAGTGGTTAGAGTGTCAGGCTCAAAATTACGAGGTAATGAGTTTGATTCCCAGACCAGGCTGTATGTTGTGTTCTTGATTAAGACACTTTATTTCCCGTTGCTCCAGTTCAGTCAGCTGTAGAAATGAGTTGCAACATCACTGGTCTAAAGCTGTATCGGCCTTTGCCTTTCCCTTGGATAACATCAGTGGCATGAGGAGGGGAGGCTGATATGCATGGGTGACTGCTAGTCTTCCATAAACAACCTTGCTGGGACTTATACCTCAGAAGATAACTTTGTAGGTGCAATCCCATGATCAGTCATGACCAAAGGTCTTCACCCTTTCTTACCCTGTCAATCAATAAGTGACACAAAATATTTATTCAACTACTCTATCAACAACTAATTTGTGTATTTCAGTGATGGAGCATGCAAGAAAGGAGACAGCACTGGAATGGACATGTGATGCATATGGAAGAGGACAGCCATAAAGAGAAGTGTTGGTTGCTTAATGCGGATGGAGCTTGCAAATGAGGGAGATCAAAGAAGACATGGGCTGACATGGTGAAGGCTGATCTCTCTGGACGTCAAATCTCATAGAAGAGATGAAAAAGGCCTGGGATAACTAGCAATATGAGATTCCCAAGAAGATCAGACTGTACCACCGGTGGGATGTGTGCCACCAGCGGAAAAGGCTCCGTCAGTGTGAAGTGTGCCACTGATGGAGCAGCTTGAGGCCCCTTCCCGTGAGGAGGAGAGTTTGTCCTCCTTTATCATGAGGGAGGGCCTGTAGAAGACTTTTTGGACGGCCTGGGTGACCAAAAACATAGGTACTCGGACTGCACAGGCAGTTCAATATGGCCTCCGCAGGTGGCTGTGGAGGTAATACAACATGCAGTTTTGTCAAGGGTCATGGTGACCCTTGACAAGAAAAATTTTGCATTCCTTTTCGCAGACCCCGACTTGTCGGTGCAGAGTTGTCTGCAGGCGGCAAGTCAACTTACTTGGGGACTCCAATGTGGAGGACTAATTTCTTAAATTGTAAGAGGTTTGTAACCTCATATTTTGTAATTCACAGGAAGAAGAATTTACAGATATTGAAAATTTTGAGGACTAAAGTTTTTATTGTAAGAGGTGTAAAAGTCTCGTTTAAATTGTAAGAGGTTTGTAGCCTCATATTCTGTAATTTACAGGAGAGAACATTGTTTTAGGGAGACGAGGGGTCGGCAGGCACCACTCGTCTCCCTCATTTTATCATTTAATTTTATTATCATTCATCTCATTAATGTACTAGTCTAGCCTGCAACTGCTTCTTCTGTGTAATGCCCTGGTGGCAAATCATATGAAATAAAGAAGATCAGATCAGACTGTGTCAGTGAAAGTGTGATTCAGGGAGCACAATGTGTGTGTGTGTATATATATATATATATTTATACACATATATACTAGCTTATAAACCGCCCTATCAGGTGGCTTTTAAGCTACTAACCCTGAATGGAATGATCTGCAAACAGATCTCTGACTTGTTTTGGAGTATTTGTTGCAATTGCCCCCTCCAGTGTCATATCCCAGTAATGATCATATTCATCATATTCATCGTAAAAAAATCATGTAAAAAAAATTGCCAAAGACAATTGCAGTAATGGAAACACAGGGATCCAAAATTTCAGGATTGCAGGTCTGGATTTGGCCCAGAATGTTTTTAATTTACTCACGGATTATAAAAATTGTTACCATGCAAAAATATTTGTCACAAAAAGTCACGTAAAAAATCATCGAAAATAATCACAGTAATGAAAAATTGGGAATCCAAAATTCCAGGATTGTGGGTCTGGATTCGGCCCGGAATGTTTTTAATTTACTCACAGAGGCAGCCTGATTCCAAAATGGTATGATATGTTGGGCTATGGCCTCTTGGAGTAAAGTTGAAAAAGGGTGACACACTGACCTTCACATTTATTATATTATATTAAGGCGGTGAGCTGGCAGAATTGTTAGCACGCCAGGTAAAATGCTTAGCGGTATTTTGTCTGCCATTAGGTTTGGAGTTCGAATTCCACAGAGGTTGATTTTGTCTTTCATCCTTTCGGGGTTGATAAAATTAGTACCAGTTACATACTGGATTAATGTAATCAACTTAATCCCTTCCCCCAAAAAAATTTGAGGCCTTGTGCTTCCAGTAGAAAGGTTTTATTAAAGTTGAAAAAGTGTGACACACTGACATTCACATTTATTATATTAGATATGTTTAATTTGGGGGAAACTTTATTTCAGTTAAAGTGTATTTTATGTGTGTGTGTATGTATTAAAGAAAGCAAAAATAAAACGAAAATGACAGTGTTCAGTACATTGGCAACAGGAATTTATCAACGAGACATGGTTAAACCAAGTTGTACATCATCTCCCTCTTTCTCTCTCTTTTATTATTACTCCTACTGCCACTGTCAACACTACTACTTTTAATTAAACATCATCAACTCTCCCTAAATTTCTTTGTTTCTCTTTCCCTCCCTCTCTTTCTCTCTGTCTATCTTTGCCACTGCCCTCACCTTCTCTCTGCCTACTATTACTCTCACCCCAGCATGAGGAATAGTAGAAGTGTCACTGAATAGTGAGAAAGGGGCTCTATGTGTGACCCACTACATTCCTGGTGTGGTTGGCATTAGGAAGGGCATCCAGCTTTAGAAACCATGCCAAATCAAACTGGAACCTGATGCAGCTCCCCAGGCTACCAGTTTTTAGTCAAACCATCCAATCCATGCCAACATGGAAAACAGATGTTAAATGATGATGATGGTGATGTGTATGTGTGCGTGTGTGTGTGTGTGTGTGCACAACTGCACCTCAATCATCATCCAATTTCCTTCTCAAGACATCCCCACCACCCAACGTCTCTCTAACTGCAGTATTCTGCTGCTGTAATTAAATGAATAGAACTTCATGCTTCAGTTTTCCCCTGGGAACACTTAAACCCTCTTACCATATGGAATCATTTCACTTACCACCCATCTTTCATTCTTAAAACCATCCTCTCCACTCACATTTTATATTCATCACCTTCCTCCACCACCATACATCCCTCTTCCCATTCACCACATCGGTAAATTCTCATTTAAACCTCAATAATACCTACGATGATGATGACAACTCCTGTAACACAGACTTTTTAGTGATGAGCGAGAGTGCAGTTTGACAGTGAATTAACATACGAGGAGGTAGAAGATACTAATTCTGTTGAGAAAGTTGGATGGTCAGTGTCGACAGCCAACTCCAAACGAGAAGATAGCAGTAGAAACAAAATAGCAAGTGACGAGGTCAGCAACCCTATTTCTGCCCGTAACTGAAGTTGGTGAAGAAGAGTTAAGAGATGGGATGAACAAAGCTACCTTTTCCATTACGCAACGAGTTTAAAATTTCATCGTGGTCGATTGACCTGCTAGAAGTAGCAGACAAATCAATCCTTGTATGAGAGAAAAGTCACCAATGTTAGGGAACGATATATTGGTTAGTATATTTCTAATCGTTTCTAAGGTGGCGAACTGGCATAATCGTTAGCACACCGGATAAAATGTTTAGAGGCGTTTCGTCTGTTCAAATTCCACCAAGGTTGAATTTGCGTTCTCATCCTTTCGGGGTCGATAGAGTAAGTACCACAGTTGAGCACTGCAGTCGATGTAATTAGCTAGTCCCCTTCCCCACAAATTTCAGAACTTGTGCCTATAACAGAAAAGATATTTCTTGAGTTCCTTTCAAAGGACAGCATAGACTAGAGAGGAATCACAGATATGCTCGATCAGGGTTAACCTGGCGCTAAATAGTAACGCGTAAAAGATGTGATAACTCCAATGCGGGACCTTTAAAAAAAATACGTATCTAAGAATTTTTTTTTTATTATTATTCTTTCAGTTCAAAATGCATCTTAAAGACAGATTTTTCGACAAAAAAATTAATGTTGTATTTTTGTATCAACTGTAATTAAAAACAATTATAAACAGCTGATTCTCCTTCCTCCGAAAATACGGCTATGTAAATTTCACCAGAAATTAGTCAAAAGCATCATTAAATGATTCGGTGTTAGTAACACGTGTTGGAGGTAAGTCAGTCACACTGTCTTTTATTTCTTGATTAATTCACTGTTATTAATGGTTGTAATTTACTTTATTCGTGAAATTATGAACTTGCAGACAGGTTACATTGATGCTGTGATAATTGTCATGAAAGTATAACTATATTAATGAACTTGTTTTACCCTGTATGGATCTCCAGCTTTGTTGATTTTTGTTATCTAAATAGTTTTTACTTTTTGTTTTACCATTGATTAGATATTTAATGAGCATTTGTTTATGTGTGTAAATGTTAGTTACAATATTAAATGGATGTATTTATGAATTCGAGTGAAATTGCCATGGGGAAGATGATAGTGAAGAAATTAGGAATTAGAAAACGGATTTTATAAATATTGGAAGAATATTTTGAAACCTACTGCCAATATTCTCAATTGGCACCACCGTTTATTCAACACCTACGGTCTTGTAAGGTGGCGAGCTGACAGAATCGTTAGCACGCCGGCTAGAATATTTAGCGGCATTTCTTCTGTCCTTACATTTTGAGTTAAAATTCCGCCGAGGTCTACTTTGCCTTTCATCCTTTCGGGGTCTATAAAATAAGTTTCCTCTTGGATCACATTACAATCCAATATATAGTCACAGTTATATGTTGGTTCAGAATACATATTAAAATTGAGAATTATGGAAATATTTGCAAAGTTATTGTATAACAAAACAGGAAATACTACCCCAAAATTTCCAATTTCGTTATACAGATATGTGTTTAGAAAAAGGTGGTGCAAGAAGTACAAACCCCATTCTCTCTTCAGTTGTTCATCCGTAAACTCCTAGATATAACTAACCCAGTTCTATGTACAACCAAATATCCAGCTTTTGTCAATAAAATAAAATTTAAACAATTATTACAACCATTCCTCATCCCTGTATCACTTTAAATGTTTTTTGTATATCTTAAACTGAATAATGTTTGTACTTTATTTTGGTTCCACATCTAAATCATTCCACAAATGCACCCCATTGGTTGAAATATACATATTCTTTGCTGTAGAATGAACGCAGATTTCTTTCGGTTAAAATTTCCTCTTAAATTACAATCTTACATTAACATCAAAGAACATTTTGAACTAAGGGCATGTTTCTAGACACTCCACATTGTTAACCAACCTTCTGTAATGTGCAGAATGGCTGACTAACTTTGCTTTGTATTTCCCAAACAGTTGATTGTCCTAAACTCATTAAAGTTATGTTGATTGTTCAAGAAGTGTTACAAGTCAAAATTAAACTATAATTAATTAGTCAGTTGATAAAAGCATTGAAAATATGATTTGGTAGAATTATTTAATTAGAAAGAAAAAAATATTTAATAAGAGTTGAGGTTATTTTGATTTGTTTGTGACTAATTTGCAGCAATATTATTTTTAAATACTTTTAGGTTGTTTAAATTTGAACTTGAATAAGTTTGGTTGGGCCTGAAAATGTCTTGGATACAGCCTCCTAACAAAACTGTAAAAATACTTAAAAATATAAATTGAACAATGGACAATTGAATTCTCATACCTCTCTAATGTGCATTGACAAATAATTGTTCTGTGTGCTAACTTTAATAATTTAATTTAAATTTATTTTTATCAAAAAATATATCTAACTAGGCGCAGGAGTGGCTGTGTGGTAAGTAGCTTGCTTACAAACCACATGGTTCCGGGTTCAGTCCCACTGCGTGGTGCCTTGGGCGAGTGTCTTCCACTATAGCCTCGGGCCAACCAAAGCCTTGTGAGTGGATTTGGTAGATGGAAACTGAAAGAAGCCCGTCGTATATATATGTCTGTGTTTATGTCCCCGTAACTTAGCGGTTCGGCAAAAGAGACCGATAGAATAAGTACTAGGCTTACAAAGAATGTCCTGGGGTCGATTTGCTCGACTAGAGGCGGTGCTCCAGCATGGCCGCAGTCAAATGACTGAAACAAGTAAAAGAGTTAAGAGTTAAACTTGAAGATTTTAGAAGCAGGGAACAAAATATTTCTCTTAAAAGAACTATTTTTTGTTCCATGTTTACCAGTCTCCACAGATTGAAGCTTTTACTAAAAAAAAAAAAAAAAGACTAAATCTATTTACTTTCTTTTCAGAATCAACATCAACAAAACATGGCAGATGAACGGTTCTCTCATATTTCTAAGGATCCTCGCTTTGGAGCTGTTCCAGTGAAAGAGAGGAAAGTTAAAATAGATCAACGTTTCCAGAGTATGTTTAAAGATGAACGCTTTAACTATAAATATAGCCTTGACAAGCGTGGTCGCCCATTCCGCAGCAGTACCAGTGAGAATCTTCGACGTTACTACGATCTGTCAGACGACTCGTCTGATGAATCTGAAGAAGATGAAACACTTCCGGATACTACTAAGGTAAAACAGAAAACATCAAAGCAGAAAAATGAAGTTGCTGCCAACAAGTTAAAATCTAAAAAGGGTATTCCAGATAATTCTGAAGTCTTGGAAAAAATGAAGAACAGTAATTTGAATGATAAACAAAAGTCACCAGTTCTTGTTGAAAGTGAAAAGGAAAGGAAATCTTGTCATTTAAAAGAACCAAGTAAAAAGGACATTGAAGAAGGTAATTAATATAAATGTTAATTACAGCTCTAAGTAATAGCAAAAGTGGAAGGGAAACTTTTTTGGTTCAAGATCATTGTGTGTGAGGGGGAGAGAGAAATTGTGTTATGTACTGCTGTCTCTAAGAATGAGAGTATTGATTGTTTTGTTTTTCTTGAAGAATAAAGATCTATTGTGGGAATTGGAAATCCATTCCCTCCATGCCACACACAAATTAAACATTTCTAAACCCATCACCTATAAATATAACATCCATTTCTTTATTAATTTGAGGATTACCATCACCCTCTCTTTCCTATAATTCTGCTTCTCTTCCCTCCAAAAAGTAGGGTAAAAAGAAACAAATCAACATAGTGTAAGGAGGAAGGGATTCTCTTAAGTTTTATTGAGAGTGAAACCACTTATCTGGGCTCAATGTAGGAATACATGGAGACAGAGGATTTTGTTGTTGAGCTGGGACAAAGCAACTTCTCTAGAATTGTACCAGGAGAAAATATAGCCAGTGTGATCTGTAAAGTTGTTGATGAAAGGAAGGGTAACAAGGCATAGAAGCCATGCCAAGACATGTTATGAATGAATTAGATGTGGTCCCTGATCCATCAAGAAGGACAGTGACTTCATAATACCAAACCTATGACAACTCATCCATCCCATGCCAGCATGGAAAAAGCAATGTAAAATAATGACGTACAAAATTTTCTGGCTGTATTCCTAGAAATTGTTCTGTTGCTCAGTGGGAATGAAGTAGGTAGGAACCTCATCTCTGCAATGTTACTGAATCTGTTTAGTTTCCCTACATTGTGCTGGTGGCATGCAATAAGTACCATTCATGCGTGGGTCGTTGCCAGTGCTGCTTGCACTGGCTCCCCGTGCCGGTGGCATGTAAAAAGCACCATCCGAACATGGTCAATGCCAGTACCACCTGACTGGCTCCCGTGTGCCGGTGACATGTAAAATGCACCCACTACACTCTCGGAATGGTTGGCGTTAAGAAGAGCAGCCAGCTGTAGAAACATTGCCAGATCAGATTGGAGCCTGGTGCAGCCTCCTAACTTGCCAGTCCCCAGTCAAACTGTCAAAACCTATGCAAGCATGGAAAACGGACGTTAAACGATGATGATGATGGTTGTGATGATAAAATAATAAAGGAAGGCCTCTAATCAGTTGTATGTCTTATAGAAAATGTAGTCATTAGATCTAGCTTTTTAAAAACTAATATTAATGGTTAGTAATTAGAAAACAAGAGAGTCATTGTTGATAGAAAATAGTCTTTTCATGATTATTCACTTTGAAGGTGATGCTACATCCTCCATTGTGTGTTCTGAAATTGAATACTTACCCAAACAGTCTAACGTCAACTCACTGTAAATATCTCTAGTGACATGTTGGCATTTATTTCGCTTCGTTATTATCAATCAATAAAACATCAACAAATTGTGTTGCCATTTATATCAATTACATTTTATTTTCCTTTTCTTTCTATGAAAGACTTACATTTATTCTTTTTTAATTCAAATCTAAGAAATGTATTTTATAATTTAAAACACTTTTTGCATGTATTTTTCACAGAAAGTGATGAAGATGATGATGATGCTGACCATGATGATGAGGATGGCAGTGATGATGCTGAAGATGATGATGATGATGACCAGGATGAATCAGGCATGCTTTTTTTTTTTCTAACCTTTTTTTGTGTTACAGTGGTTTATATTTTCATTTTCTAAGTAAGGTTAGTTCTCATATCCTTTCCAAAGGATTAGCTAACCTTGGTTAATAAATGGACAAAACATGGTAAGGACGGAATCTATAGTAGTAGAAAAAGTGGGTTTCAATGAGAATTTTGTTCAGACACTTGAAATACAGTAGGTCAGACTACAGTCTACTGGTATGGCTACACTGTTGTAAGTGAAAATATTTGACTTGCTGCATTTTTTTGTGTGTAAGTAAGTAAAAGTATATTGTCTGAAAGTAATATAGTGCATATTTGGGTTTATTTAAGTATTTCTATCTTCTCTCTTCAAGTAGCACTATTTGCACAGATTCCTGCAACTCTCTGTTGCCACCCGATTCTATTATTCGTATTTCAATTGAGAGCTTGAGTCATAATGAATCTTTCATTAGCTGATTACACAACCATGGACATCACGTCTGTGGATGCATTGCAGTTACTCTCTTGAGAGATCTTGGTGATTCTGACTGTTGACCTAGGATTCCTCTGTTTAGCTTCAATGTGAGAAGCATCATTGACTCAGTTGAGCTCTTACACTACCTATTCACAATCTGCCATGCTGCAGTCTCATGAGTTCGTCATATCCCTGGCAGGGTAGCTGAACGGGTGCTATGCCTTGCCTAAGGGCAACCCATAACTATTCAGGGCAAAGTCCTCACTCCGTGAGGCATTTTCCAAAGTACCTGCATACCCAAGTTTGTATCTATTTAAAGCTTAAGTTGCATCATTTCATCCAGTTGAATGTTGCCTCATGTTTCATGGTTACTTCAGTCTATTGCAAACATAGAGATAAGAGTTCAGCCTGAGGTTTATCATCACCCCATATATCATGACTTTAACCATAGGTCACTGACTTGAAGCTTAGTTTATCTTTATGATTGTAACTGAAGGCCAGTGTTAGTCTCACACTTATTTTGGAAATGCATTGGTTTTTTTTAATTTTAGTTTTTTACTATTTCATTTGCATTTAATTTATATTTTTATGCTTATATTTTATGAATTTTATTTTCTCCATTTTATTTAGGTTTAGGAAGTGGTCAAGATTTGGCTCGAGGCATCGGTAATGAAAGTAGCTCATCAGATGATTCTGATTTTGACTCACTAGATGGTTAGTAAGTTCTTTTGTATTTATTATTTTTGTGGTGGTGGTGGGGTCTCAGTAGTTGCTAATTTTCCAAGATATTTTATCTGGGTTCTTATTATGTTCTATGCATAGAATATTGCATGGTGGTGTTGTTTTGTTCCAGGTCAGCTCTTATGAAGCAGACCTGTGAGCATAAGTTTCCAATCCTCACCACCCTGTCCTTCTATGGTGCATTGCATATCTGCTACTAAATAATCCATTGTGTTCATCCCTTCAGAAGATTGCAAAGTGTGATTTGAGGGAGGTTTGGTCGTTAATTTTAGTAGATAAAACGACCACCTAGAGGCTCGTTCATTGTCTTATAATGCATCTAAAGGTTGCTGGAGATGGTGATAATCTTAATGAACTGAACTGGACTGGATGCTGAATGTTGATGCGTACCTGTTGTGAGCTTAAATCTGGTGGGATGTCACTTTAGCTTTTTACCATTAGGATTTCTGAAATAAAAGACATTTATTCACATTGATTTAATATGATTAACCAAGTACAACTGTGATTTCTGACCTGATGGTTAGTAAATGAAAATTAACCAACTTTTGTATTGTATCTCTGATCCAAAGTCCACAGGGAAGAGGACTTCTGCCAAAACAGTCCAATCCAACCATGCCGGCATAAAATAAATATGAAACAACAAAAGTAAAACTTCCTTTACCAAAGTTGACTGGGGCCTCTTCACAGTGTATAAACATTCAATGATTATTGATAATCTATAGAAATGTTTCATCTCACTGGTTACAAATAGTGTAAAGAATTGGTGTTTTGTTTCAGAAAATTATCCAGGACCAGAAGCTGAAAATATTGTCCATGATTGGGGTGAAATGGATAAAGATGCAGTTTTGGCTTCAGAAAGTTCTTCTCGGTTAGCAATTTGCAACATGGACTGGGAAAATATCACAGCAGCTGATCTTTTTGTTGTACTCAATTCTTTTAAACCACCACAAGGTGCTATCCTTTCGGTTAAGGTAATATATTGATCTTATTATTGCACTGTAGTAATCATGACATTTAAGTCACACGTATATCATCACACTCACTCTTGTTTCATGTTGTATTATATATCAGCATCATCATCACTGTTTAACATTCGCTTTCCATGCTAGCATGGGTTGGACGATATGACTGAGGACTGGCGAACCAGATGGCTGCACCAGGCTCCAATCTGAACTGGCAGAGTTTCTACAGCTGGATGCCCTACCTAACGCCAACCACTCTGAGAGTGTAGTGGGTGCTTTTATGTGCCACCGGCACAAGGGCCAGTCAGGTGGTACTGACAATGACCACGCTCAAAATGGTGTTTTTTACATGCCACCTGCACAGGAGCCAGTCCATTGAAAATTTCTCATCACTGACCTCATCTCCAACCCTTTCTTCCACTGTTTCTCAGTCTCCAGATCATTGTTGGATGACAAAAGTTTTTGACATCTAACCCTTTAGCCTTTAAACTGGCCATATCCAGCCCAAATATTCAAACTGATCAGATCTTGCGCCTACCCTACAATATTCTAAAATCATCAAAATCTCAAAGCTACAAAATGATACATGAATGAGTCAAGACAGTTTGAATAAATAAATATTACATTTGACAGAATGCTAAAGGGTTAAATAGTTATTACCAAATGAAACCAACTAAATACAGTGATAAGTGTGTGTTTGTGTGTGCATTCTAGGTAAATGTTGCCTCTCCATTACTTTGTAGTTGTTTCACTTTCCAATACCACTTCAGAATCAACTGAACTTGTTAAACAGTTTTGAAATTTATCAAATTTGTTTTCATATAATCCCATTGTATAGCTGGATTAGGAAAATCCTTTATATTTCTATCCTTGAAGTAAATAATTATTTAAAATACTGAAAGCTACTGCTTATTGGGTCAGTTGCATATTTAGTAGCATCATGGTGTTGTGTTGTTTCTGACAGTGACATTCAAAGACCTCAATCTATATTACTTCAGACAGCTGTGGGTGTGGTGTCAAAGGTCACAGCTATTGTGCTATCATTTAAAAGCTACAAAAGTAGTTTAAATATGTAATTTGTTTTTGTAGATCTATCCATCAGAGTTTGGACTGAAGAGAATGGAAGAGGAAAACCTGAAAGGCCCACCTGAACTTGCTGAAATAGTAAAAGACATGTCAGATGATGAGAACAATGACAGTGAAGCTGAAGAAGGTAATTGCTTGATTGTCTTTACAGATTTAGATTTATTAACCGTTCATCATCATCATCATCATCGTCGTTTAACATCCGCTTTCCATGCTAGCATGGGTTGGACGATTTGACTGAGGACTGGTGAAACTAGATGGCTACACCAGGCCCAATCTGATTTGGCAGAGTTTCTACAGCTGGATGCCCTTCCTAACGCCAACCATTCCGAGAGTGTAGTGGGTGCTTTTATGTGCCACCAGCATGAAGGCCAGTCAGGCGGGACTGGCAACGGCCACACTCAAAATGATGTATTTTATGTGCCACCCGCACGAGCCAGTTCAGCGGCACTGGCAACGATCTCGCTCGAAAGTCCTTACACATGCCGTGGGTACAAGTTCCAGAAAGGTGACGCTGGGCGCAGGCGCCATCGCGATTTCGCTTTCACTTGCCCCAACAGGTCTTCACAAGCTGAGTTTTGTGTCCAATGACTATATTATATACATATAATATAGTAATATTTATTATATGTACATATTTTAATATATACTGTATTAAACTAGTATTTGAGTTTGCTTCACTGTTTATGTGTTTGTAGGAAATACTTTCCATAATGAAAAGTTACGTCAATATGAAATAAATCGAATGAAATATTATTATTCTGTGGTGGAATGTGATTGTGAGGACACTGCCAATTATCTTTATAATGAACTTGATGGCACTGAATATGAACAAAGTAGGACCTGCTTTGATATGCGGTAAGTAATATAAAAAATTTCATTTTAATTCCTCGATTAGTATTTCTAATTTATTTATTTGTAATTAACAAAGCCATGAGAACTTTTACACATAGTTAAGGAGGGACAAATTATCTCATATGTAATCTTTTTTTTTTTTTTTTCCTGTTTCTGGGTTCAAACCCCACTGAGATTCACTTTGTTTTTTATTTGTTGATAAAGTTGGGGTCAGTGGAATAATTAAAAGAGTCATATTCAGACTTTCTCCCATGTGAGTTAGTTTTTCAGGGTCATTTTCAATTCAGTTGATTACAACTTCCACTACAGAAGTTGTCAAGGCAAACCAATAAAAAGAAATCAATAGCTTTTACCATTTTCCCCTAAAATAACTGCATTTGAATCCCTTGATATTATAGTATTTGATATTCAAATTTTTGGTCTTTCGATATTTTAGTGTCAACAATCTTTCTGCAATTTTCAGATTTATACCTGCTCATATGGGATTTACTGAGACTGCTCGAGATGTTTGCACTGAGATGCCTTCCAAAGACCAATACAGACCAAACCAATTTGTGAACAATGCTATGAGTGCCTCTACGGTAAAATAAATTCATTTCAAGTTACCACAAACTCAACATCCTCACAGAACCGTTTAGATTTTCATAATTCTATTATTCTTGATACAGAAGATGCAGGCATGGCTGTGTTGTAAGAAGCTTGCTTCCTGATGACATGGTTCCAGGTTCAGTCCGACTGCATGGCACTTTGGGCATGTGTCTTCTACTATAGCCATGGGCTGACCAAAGCCTTGTGAGTGGATTTGGTAGGCAGAAACTGAAAGAAGCTTGTTGTATGTGTATATATATATATCATCATCATCGTTTAACGTCCGCTTTCCATGCTAGCATGGGTTGGACGATTTGACTGAGGACTGGTGAACCAGGTGGTTACACCAGGCTCCAATCTGATCTGGCAGAGTTTCTACAGCTGGATGCCCTTCCTAACGCCAACCACTCAGAGAGTGTAGTGGGTACTTTTACATGATATATGTATATTTATATATATGTCTGTGCTTGTCCCCCACTACCAATTGACAACGAGTGTTGGTATATTTACATTCTTGTAACTTAGTGGTTCGGCAAAAGAAACTGATAGAAGTACTAGACTTAAAAAAAGTCAAGTACTGGGGTTGATTCATTTGATTAAAAATTCTTCAAAACAGTGCCCCAGCATAGTCATAGTCTGATGACTGACGCAAACAGAAGATAAAAGACAGGGAGTTATTCTTTTTTTGTATTATTTTCTATTTGTCTGTTGTTGTTTTTCTATATTTAGATACTTTGTAAAAGTTGAAATGCTTATGACTAAAGATTTAAAATGAATTCCTTAGCACATCTAATTCATTATTCTGTGTTGATGAGTTCAATTCTTACTATTCATTTCAACAAGATCAAGGAAATCAATTTTTAAAATATATTCAAGTGTTGCAATCTCCTTTTCACCCCACAATAGATTTCTTTCTATGTCAGACCAAATACATTGGTTTCAAATCTTGACAATGTCCCAGCACAGCCACAATCAAACAACTGAAACAAGTAAAAGATAAGATATATATATACACACACAAACAATATATATGTATGTGTGTGTATATATATATATATATATATATATATATATATATATATATACACACAAACCAAGTGATTGGTCACCCCAAGTTTCCAATAAAAGACATTTGATGTGCAGGAGGATCAGGTCTGGAAATACCCGATTTCAGTGTAAATTTGTTAACCCTGCAGCCCTTCTCCCATTCATTTCCCCACTCATTAGAATTGGTTCTTCTTTAATATATTAACAGCAGCTGCCACCTGTTCTGAAAACCACTGGTTATTAATATATATTTTATTTTGAAGTTCTTAAACAGTTTTTTTTTTTTTTTTATTCATAATCAAACATTAAATGATGAATCTCCTTAGACCAATGTTCTCTTTTTCCTGCAGGTGTCGCTGAGCTGGGATGAAACGAATCGCCACAGAGTAGAACTCACCACACAAACATTTTCCAAGAAACAAGATATGATAATGGATGACTTCAAAGCTTATTTGGCTTCAAGTTCTGATGACTCTGAAAATGAAGGTCTCATTTTTTAATCTTTCCTAGGATTAATGACATCAAGCAATTAGTCAAAGATATGATTATTAACTCTTTTTACTCTTTTATTTGTTTAAGTCATTTGACTGTGGCCATGCTGGAGCACTGCCTTTAGTCGAGCAAATCGACCCCAGGACTTATTCTTTGTAAGCCTGGTACTTATTCTATTGGTCTCTTTCGACGAACTGCTAAGTTATGGGGACGTAAACACACCAGCATCGGTTGTCAAGTGATGTTGGGGGGGACAAACATATGCACACACATACATACATATACATTCATATACATATATACGATGGGCTTCTTTCAGTTTCTGTCTACCAAATCTACTCACAAGGCTTTGGTTGACCTGAGGCTATAGTAGTAGAGACTTGCCCGAGGTGCCACGCAGTGGGGCTGAACCCGGAACCATGTGGTTGGTAAGCAAGCTACTTACCACACAGCCACTCCTGCGCCTATTATTGCACAATTAGTAACATGTAGTTTAACTAATTCGATGTAACCCTCATGTAAGCTAAGAGTAATTATCATGGAATTTCTCACAATTAACAAGGTATTTACTAAGTTGCTGCTTAATTATCTCATTATGTAGAACAAACTGTTACACATATCCTTCACACTTTGGTCTAAACCAGTGGCTTCCAAAGTGGGCAGTGTCTCCCTGGGGGTGGGGGACGGTAAAGAAAAGTAGGGTGATAATGAGGTGGCAAATAGAGGGCAATGGATGTAAAGACAATGAAATAACAGGTTAATTAGCTTAGGTTTTATTTGTGAAATACAGTTGTATTGAATTTGTGATGATGATGGGGGGAGGGGAGCGTTGCTAGGAATGTGGCTTTGGAGCCAAGGAGACAGCAGCCCAGAAAAGTTTGGGAACCATTGGTCTAAATCTACC
Source organism: Octopus bimaculoides (assembly GCF_046866305.1). NCBI lineage: Eukaryota > Metazoa > Mollusca > Cephalopoda > Octopoda > Octopodidae > Octopus > Octopus bimaculoides. The sequence continues at coordinate 52,155,699 of NC_142938.1, read as the reverse complement.
CTGGCTGATTAGTGATGTTTAGATTATATTTTGTTGATGTCCCATTTCTTGTCTACATCAATGAAGATTGTGGCACCAATAAGAGATGTCTTTGTTGTTTTGTGTTTTTGCAGGACTTGATGGTATAGGAAGTGATAACGATGACGATGACCATTCTGCTAAAAGTGATAGTGAAAACGAAGAAGGAAGAGAAGAGAAAATGAACAAATATAAAAAGTTGCTTGAAGCTGCCACAGAAAGGATGAAGAAGAAGCAAGGAAATGTTGAAATGGAAATAACATGGGAGCCAGGTATAGAATTAATGTTTCTAATGATCAGGTTGATTATACCTTTATGTAGGTGGTTGGGGTGGAAAGTGAATTGTTGTAAATGTTCGATACCACTTCAACATTGATGTTATGTCTCCAGTAACGGTGGTTTCTACAGATGATGTGAAATAAAGTATCTTAATGGTAAAACAAGTAATGGTTGGCATCAAAACCAAGGTGCCATGTTTATGTGGTGTGGGTGCTAGTGCCACATAAAAAGCACCCATTACTTCCCATAATTCTATTAACTGGAATTTTTTTATGAAACTTTGATTTCTAGCATAAAACAGCCTTAGAAACACGCTGGAATGATCAAAATAACATTTTAAATAGAAATAAGCGAGATATTGGGTGAAAAATTAGCAAACCTCATTTGAATATCAGAGAAATATACCTAGTAGATATAGCAAAAAGGTTAGATATGTGTAAATATTGACAGATAATTACGAAATTTGTAATTTTTAAATGATCTCATATGAGATCACTGGTAGGTAATGGGTTAAAAAGCTATCTCTTTTGATCTTACTAAGATTATTTTAAAATGTTTCTTTACTATGAGATGTTCACATTGTAGCAACATAAGTTTTTAATTTTATTTAAGGCCTGAAAGAAAAGACTGAAAGCCTTCTCAAGCAAAGAAGTAAGAAACAGAATTCAACTCCATGGTTGGATTACCTTGACAAAGTAAAAGCAAAACGGAAAGAGAAAAAATCGGCACGAAAGGTAGTCTCAGCAATTTTTTTTTTTTTTACCATTTCTTCCTCTCAAGACACCATCTCGGAGAATTACATCTAGTCTGGTTAAATGGATATCAGATTGTTGACTGAAGTTTCAACTGTTTTGTATTCCACTACCAATGCAATGCTGCATGTTTGCTGTCACCCAGTTAATCTCACTACTTCTATCAATCTATCTTTATGTAAATGTTATGCTTGGGTACAGCTGGAACAATAACAAGATCGCTATACTTGACAAGTATTTTATTAGAATGCTGTGTAGTTTGTTTTCTCATTTGAAGTAAGAAGGAAACACTACATTGTATCATTTGAAGGAGATCTTAGATAAGCAATTTGACAACTTCTTCCTCTCACATTTTATAGTTAAGCAGTTAAGAAACATTGGCTCTCTTTTTATGTTAGAAACTCAAATTTTTCTAGAGATAGCACCACCATGTTTTTTTTTGCAATCAGAAAACCCTCTTGTAAGTAAAATATATACAATCCGCATTGAAAAGAGTTTCACTGGAAAGATGTAAAAGAAATATCTATATAGTGTGTGTGTATGTCCAATCAACTGCTCTGTGACTAGTATATTTAATATGGTTAAATAATGTTCTTGTGATCAGGAAATGATAATATGACCATTCATAGCAATAGTTATATGATCAGTATTATTTTTACTGCCAGATATTTTTCACATTTGATGGGATTCTCCTTGCTATTTGTGGATTTCATTTGACTTGTCATGAGGAATAAAAGTCTCTCATGTCTCATTGAGTGAGAATATATACAAATATTACAGCTTTGGTTGCCAAATTGTGACTAAAGTAACATTTCCCTATAGTCTCCATCTTTCTCTCTCTGAAGAAAGATAACTGACTGAAACATTAGATTTTTTTTTTTTTTTTTTTGCATTCTTTAACTCAACTCCATGTCTACAGATTCTTTTGTGGATAAATATTTGCTGCCACAACCACTACCCCCATTAATTTCCCTTAGATTTTATTTTATTTGCTTTAATACCAAATTGATATGTATTCGTTTCTTGCCAAGATCAACATTTCCCTTTTTATATTTTTATGGTTTGAATATTATATTTCATTTGTTTTTGTCAAAGTTCTTTCGGCTCTATGGCTGTTCTATTTTTTGGTGTGTTTCAGGCTGCTGCTAAAAAAGAAACTTCTGAGGAGAAAACCTTGTTGAGTGACGATGATATGCCATCTGATGTAGACTTAAACGATCCTTATTTCAGCAGTGAACTCAAATTTGACAGCAATAAAAGTGAGTTTAACTTCATTCTTTATTTCTAAATTATCAAAGAAATTCCATTGACAGTTATCAGTTGGTTCATAGTTTGTGTCATTTTTTCTATTATAGAGGGACTAATTAAGATGGGGTCGGTGACTGCAAGGTGATAGTATTGAGAAATAGTAAAAATGTACTGAGCTGTAGCATTGTCAGCTTTTGACTGTTGCTTGAACACTACAGAAAGAATCTGGTTGAGTGATAAAGTTTGAGCAACCATGAAACTAATAGCACCTGTAGTTTGACAAGGTATAACTGTAAATATGAAAACTGAAATTAACTCTTTGTATTAATAGATTTTTGCCTTCACACGCACACACACACACACATCGTCTGTTTTCCATGCTGGCATGGGTTGAACGATTTGACTGAGGACTGGCAAACCAGATGTCTGCACTAGGCTCCAATTTGATCTGGCAGAGTTTCTACAGCTGGATGCCCTTTCCAACCACTTGATAACTCTCTAATTATTTGTATCTAAAGTGTCACCTTTACCTTTGTAGCAGTTGACTATGGTGCTGCTACACCAGTCATTGAGTATGACCCCTTTATGTATCACCTGGTTAACTATACAGTGGACTAGGCTATAGCCAAGACATCTATATTAATCAAAGTGTACAGTATTGTATATCCATAACTGCTGCTCTTACTGATTGGTTTTGCACTAGGGCTTCAACAGAGTGTCAGGTAACAGTTTGGTTATGTAACCCTACACCCTTCAGAGGTAGCCATTGTGGAATGATATATGGTGACTATTTCATTCCATAATAGCTACCCCTGAGGAGTGCAGGGTTACATAAATGGACTGTTACCTAACACCCCATTGAACCTCTAGTGCAAAACCAATTGGTAAGATTGGTCATAATCGATATATAATACTGTACACTTCAATTAATATACCCACTCTGCTGACAGATATATGAATGCATTTTTCCCTGACTGATGGACTCTTAGATGCCTTACACACACACACACACACACACACACACACACACATCTATAACTTGGGGAGATGCTTGAAAAGGATTAAAAGAATTAACTACAAAGTTTAACATTAATTACTCATTTATTGTTTAATTATATACTTTCAGAATCTAAAACTCAAAAGAAAAAGGAGAAGAAAAAGAAGAAACTTGCTGAAGATAGTACTGAAAACCTGACGGAACAAGAAATCAAGCTTAAAAAACAAGAGAAGGTGGGTTGATTCCAAAGTTCTAGAATGGTTTATCTGAAGATTTTATTTCATAGTCTGTTGTTTTGTGTTTTCTTTGTTGACTTGGCATTAGGTACAGTCATTGAAAACCTATTTTTGTTTAAATGTATTTTAATGAAAAGTATATTGGTTGTATGACATTTCCTTGCAAAAAAAAAAACGTATTTATAACAAAAAAATCAATTTGGTAAAATGATTGATCAAACACTTAATGGATATGAAATTTACTGAAAAATACCCCAAATATTTATAAATTCTTTTAAAATCGGAAAATAAATACAGTTCTAAGTATTTCAATCGTGTAATGTCATTTTGATGGCTTATTGGTTGCTATTTCTAGCTGGTCAATTAATCATATAGTTTCTCCTTTATTACCTCATGCTTTCTGATGGAGTGTTGAGTAATCTTACAAAAAGAAATTTAAAATTTTATTTTTGGTCAACTAAATTTTGAACATCAGGGATTCAGAATCTGCTGAAAATAATTTTTGTTTTCATTAAAGTTTTTTTTTTTTTCTTTTTTAAAGAAACAAAGAAACAGTAATAAAGAGTCTTTATCTAATTACATGGATATAACAAGCATGAATGAGAATGTAATTAGAAATGCAACCACAAGTATATAAACTAACAAACAAAATAGTCATACTCCATTACCAACAACTTTGAAAAATTGTAGCCAATTAGAATGAAAAATTGTGTAAAAGTTAAAACTTAAACCACACACATAGCAATTGCAATTTTAGAACACTTCCATCCTGCCCTCTAGAAGGAAACTCAAGAAATATGTAGTGCAAAGGTAGCTACAAACATGACACCAATTTCTATATCTACATATATATATATATATATATATATATATATATATATATATATAGGACCTACAGAGAACATCAAGTATTCTCTTTAAGGTCTTAAGCTATTTAAGCTTTCAAAACATATATGAATATATTTCTTTTCTAATCTGCAATTTGTATTTTCCTTATTTAACAAGTTTTAGCATTGTATCACCACCACCACCACACTACCACTCCCAATCCTTATTTTGTTTTTCATTTGCTCCTTTCACAACTTCTTTCTCACTTCTATTTCATCATCATCGTTTAACATCCGCTTTCCATGCTAGCATGGGTTAGACGATTTGACTGAGGACCAGGCTCCAATCTGATTTGGCAGAGTTTCTACAGCTGGATGCCCTTCCTAACGCCAACCACTCAGAGAGTGTAGTAGGTGCTTTTACGTGCCACCGGCACGAAGGCCAGTCAGGCGGTACTGGCAACGGCCACGCTCAAAATGGTGTATCAATTAACAAAAATGAATTCCTCAGTGAAAACTAATCATTACTGGGTTGGTTTTTATCTGTATCTTGAAGTTATGTAGTAACGAAACACTTTTTAATGTCTTGGAGTCTGCAGGGAATAAGTGGAGAAGCCTTAATTCTGGGATGGGTTCTTACTTAACCAAAGACACCAAGGTGAGACGGTTGGGGAGGACACCAAATATGGCATCTCTTTCTGTAACTGCAACAGACCAAATCAGAAGTCAACTAATGTTTTGACTATTATTGGGTTCCTCTGGTTGTTTGGAGAGATAAAACACAAAGATTTTATAAACCAGACGAAAAGTTTGAGACTAATAATAATAATGGTTTCAAATTTTGGCATATGGCCAACAATTTTAATAGATGATGTTTGATTCCATTAACTCCAGTACTTGAACTCAGAATGTAAAGAGCTGGGAGAAATAGCGCTAAACATTTTCTCCAATGCACTTACGATTCTGCCAGCTCAACACCATAATAATAATAATTCTTTTTACTATAGACACAAGGCCTGAACTTTGGGAGTAAGGCACTAGTCAATTACATCAACCCCAGTGCTCAGCTGGTACTTATTTTATTGACCTCGAAATGATGAAAGGCAAAGCCAACCATGGCAAAATAATGATAATGATTTCAAATTTAGGGGAGAGTGTAAGTTGATTACATCGACCCCAGTTTTCAACTGGTACTTATTTTATTGACCCTGAAAGGATGGAAAGCAAGGCTGACCTTGGTCGAATTTGAACTCAAAATGTAAAGCCAGAAGAAATGCCACTAAGCATTTTGTCCCAGTGCACTAACAATTCTGTCAGCTCACCACCCTAATAATAATAATAATAATGATTTACTTAGTAATTTTGGAGGCGCAATGGCCCAGTGGTTAGGGTAGTGGACACGCGGTCATAGGATCGCAGTTTCGATTCCCAGACCGGGCGTTGTGAGTGTTTATTGAGCAAAAACACCTAAAGCTCCACGAGACTCTGGCAGAGGATGGTGGCGAACCCTGCTGTACTCTTTCACTACAACTTTCTCTCACTCTTACTTCCTGTTTCTGTTGTGCCTGTAATTCAAAAGGTCAGCCTTGTCACACTGTGCCACACTGAATATCCCCGAGAACTATGTTAAGGGCACGTGCCTGTGGAGTGCTCAGCCACTTGCACGTTAATTTCACGAGCAGGCTGTTCCGTTGATCGGATCAACTGGAACCCTCAACGTCATAAGCGATGGAATGCCAACAACAACTTAGTAATTTTAATATGCATGCTTATAGAGTAATTCTTGAGATGTTTGACTTGTTGCAGGAAGAGCTTGCTTTACTGATGGCTGATGATAATGATGGTGAGGAGAAGAAGACTAAGCATCACTTTGATTTTGAAGACTATATTGAAGGAAGAAAAGTAGACAAAAAGAAAAAGTCCAAGAAGAAACTGAAGCAGCAGAAATCAAAAATAGATGATGATTTCAAGGTAAATATTTCTTCCTTGTTGTTTTAGCTTCTGGTCAACTATGGTTGAGTAGATTTCTGGTCAGTGACATTCCATTCATGAACATCTCATCGGTTTGGAGATATCTATGACTACATTATCTAATCTATCCTTTTCTTTTTAAAGCAGAAGGATATGATTTGAGAGATATTTGGCTGCTGTTTCTCATAGATTGTGCAACCACATAGAGGTTCCCTCCTTGTCTTGTAGTTGTTTATTTTTGGGCCCACTGGGGCTTTGAACTCAACACTACAAGCTGACCAAATACTCCTTATGTCTGTTGGCACAACTGTTTGAGTAGCACTTATGCAGGATGCCTATTTATAAAGAGCTGCCCAATTGAGAATTAAGCAGTCTCTTAGGTTATGCTGTACTGGAGAGGGTGTAGACCATTATTATCTATACAGAGAATAAGGCATTTGGTGAGAGTGTTAATGCTTATATATATATATATATATACATATATATATATATATATATATCATCATCATCATCATCATCGTTTAACGTCCGCTTTCCATGCTAGCATGGGTTGGACGATTTGACTGAGGACTGGTGAAACCGGATGGCAACACCAGGCTCCAGTCTGATTTGGCAGAGTTTCTACAGCTGGATGCCCTTCCTAACGCCAACCACTCAGAGAGTGTAGTGGGTGCTTTTACGTGTCACCCGCACGAAAACGGCCACGCTCGAAATGGTGTCTTTTATGTGCCACCCGCACAAGCCAGTCCAGGGGCACTGGCAACGATCTCGCTCGAAAATCCTACAGGAGCCAGTCAGGCGGTACTGGCAACGGCCACGCTCAAAATGGTGCATCTCATGTGCCACCCGCACAAGAACCAGTCCAGGGGCACTGGCAACGATCTTACTTGGCTTGCCGGGTCTTCTCACGCACAGCCCATTTCCAAAGGTCTCGGTCCGTAGTCATCGCCTCGGTGAGGCCCAATGTACGAAGGTCTTGCCTCACCACCTCAGCCCAGGTCTTCCTGGGCCTACCTCTTCCACGGGTTCCCTCAACTGTTAGGGTGTGGCACTTTTTCACGCAGCTATCCTCCTCCATTCTCACCACATGTCCATACCAGCGCAATCGTCTCTCTTGCACGCCACAACTGATGCTTCTAATGTTCAGCTTTTCTCTCAAGATACTTACACTCTGACGGGTATTCACATTGACATTACACATCCAACGGAGCATACTGGCTTCATTCCTTGCGAGCTTACGTATGTCCCCAGCAGTTACAGCCCATGTTTCACTGCCATGTAGCATGGTTGTTCGTACACATGCGTCATACAGTCTGCCTTTATATATATACACATACATATATATATATATATATATATATATATATATATATATACACATACATACATATATCATCATCATCATCATCATCGTTTAACGTCCGCTTTCCATGCTAGCATGGGTTGGACGATTTGACTGAGGACTGGTGAAACCGGATGGCAACACCAGGCTCCAGTCTGATTTGGCAGAGTTTCTACAGCTGGATGCCCTTCCTAACGCCAACCACTCAGAGAGTGTAGTGGGTGCTTTTACGTGTCACCCGCACGAAAACGGCCACGCTCGAAATGGTGTCTTTTATGTGCCACCCGCACAAGCCAGTCCAGGGGCACTGGCAACGATCTCGCTCGAAAATCCTACAGGAGCCAGTCAGGCGGTACTGGCAACGGCCACGCTCAAAATGGTGCATCTCATGTGCCACCCGCACAAGAACCAGTCCAGGGGCACTGGCAACGATCTTACTTGGCTTGCCGGGTCTTCTCACGCACAGCCCATTTCCAAAGGTCTCGGTCCGTAGTCATCGCCTCGGTGAGGCCCAATGTACGAAGGTCTTGCCTCACCACCTCAGCCCAGGTCTTCCTGGGCCTACCTCTTCCACGGGTTCCCTCAACTGTTAGGGTGTGGCACTTTTTCACGCAGCTATCCTCCTCCATTCTCACCACATGTCCATACCAGCGCAATCGTCTCTCTTGCACGCCACAACTGATGCTTCTAATGTTCAGCTTTTCTCTCAAGATACTTACACTCTGACGGGTATTCACATTGACATTACACATCCAACGGAGCATACTGGCTTCATTCCTTGCGAGCTTACGTATGTCCTCAGCAGTTACAGCCCATGTTTCACTGCCATGTAGCATGGTTGTTCGTACGCATGCGTCATACAGTCTGCCTTTTACTCTGAGTGAGAGTCCCTTTGTCGCCAGCAGGGGTAAGAGCTCTCTAAACTTTGCCCAGGCTATTCTTATTCTAGCAGCTACACTTTCAGCGCACCCACCCCCACTACTAACTTGGTCGCCCAGATAGCGGAAGCTATCGACTACCTCTAGTTTTTCACCCTGGAATGAGATAGAAGTTGTTTCCTGTTTGTTTGCAGTCTTTATTGCACCTGAACATCTGCCACAAACAAAAACTAACTTGCTAGTTAACCTGCCTTTGATGTTGCTGCACCTCTTATGTGTCCATAGCTTGCACCGGGTACATCTTATAGAGTTACTACCTACTCCTTTTCTACATACTGAGCAGGGCCATCTACCTGAAGGGGTTTGTGTTTTATCTACCTTCCTACTTATTAGGATTTTGGTTTTAGCTAGGTTGACTCTAAGGCCCTTCAGTTCTAGACCTTGCTTCCACACCTGAAACTTCTCCTCTAGTTCTGATAGTGACTCCGCAATTAGGGCAAGGTCATCAGCATAGAGGAGCTCCCAGGGGCAACCTGTCTTGAACTCCTCTGTGATTGCCTGGAGGACTATGGTAAATAATAGGGGGCTGAGGACGGAACCTTGGTGGACCCCTACCTCTACCCGGAATTCATTGCTGTACTCATTTCCAACCCTCACCTTACTGGCCGCATCTCTGTACATGGCTCGCACAGCTCTCACTAGCCATTCTTCTATCCCAAGTTTCCTCATTGACCACCAGATAAGGGATCGGGGGACCCTGTCAAAGGCTTTCTCCATGTCAACGAAAGCCAGGTACAGAGGTTTATCCTTGGCTAGGTATTTCTCTTGCAACTGTCTCACTAGAAATAAGGCATCAGTAGTGCTTTTACCTGGCACGAACCCAAACTGCATCTCATCTAAATTGATTCGCTCCCTAATTAGTTGGGCTATGACCCTCTCTGTAACTTTCATAACCTGATCTAACAGCTTGATGCCTCTGTAATTATTTGTATCTAAAGCGTCCCCTTTACCTTTGTAGCAGTTGACTATGATGCTGCTACACCAGTCATAGGGTATGACTCCTTCGTGTATCACCTGGTTCGTAATACGGGTGACTAGGCTATAGCCAACACTGCCAGATATTTTGAGCATCTCTGCAGTGATTCCTGATGGGCCGGGGGCTTTCCCGGTCTTCATACTCTTAATTGCTTTATCTACCCTGGTACTATCAACTCGGATAGCTGGTCCCTCTATTGGGTCGACATAAGGCAGGCTCTCTTTCTCCCATTCATTCTCTTTATTAAGCAATCTATCGTAGTGGCATCTCCAGACCTCTTTCTTTGCATCCTCATTTAATGCAAGCGTACCATCATCCATGCGAACACATTTCTCTCCTACAACATCACTATTCTCTCTCCTACACTGTCTTGCAACCCGAAATACCTCGAGTCTTTGGTCCTCACGGCGCAGAACATTGGCAAATCTTTCCTTATCTGCTTCCCCTCTGGCTAAATAAACCTGTCGCCTAGCCTCCCTTCTGGCACATTGGTACAATTCCCTGCTACCACCGTTCTTCCAGTCCTTCCAAGCTTGTTTCTTTTGTCTAATAGCCCTGTCTACCTCCTTGTTCCACCACCACGTTACTCTGGGTTGGGAGGGGACCTTACACCACCCACAAATCTGGTCGGTGGCTTTCAACAGGTTGTCCCGCAGAAATCTCCAATTGTCTTCCATGTTGTATGATGCTATATCCCCTTCTATTTCGTTAAATGCTTCAAGTAACTTGTCTCTAAGTCTCTGTCCGTTTGCAGGGTCTTTAAGCTTCCACACCCTTCTTCTCCAAGCCTGTCTAATTCTGGGCACCCATTTTGCCTTGATCCCAAAGTCGCTAACTACTAATCTATGTTGTGGGGTACATTCTTCGCCAGGGTAGGTTTTGGCATTTATAAGCCGCCCTCTTTCCCTATTTCTGGCGAGGATGTAGTCGATTTGGCTAGAGTGTCTGCCGGAGCGGTAGGTGACTAGGTGACTGGCAGGTTTCCTGAAGTTGGTATTGCAGACCATAAGATTGGTTGCATCACAGAACTCCAGCAGTCTGGTTCCCTCCTCGTTGCGGGAACCGAAGCCATAGCCTCCATGTATGCCATGGAAGCCCCCAGCACGACGTCCGACATGACCGTTGAAGTCTCCAGCCACAAAGAGAAGGTCCCTGTCACTCGTCGACGAGGTAGTTTGCAAGAGGGTGTCATAGAATTGGTCTTTCAGACCATCTGGTAGCCCAGGTTGAGGTGCATAGGCTGAGATGACAGTAGCTAATCTATGATGAAGCACTAGTCTGATCTTAAGTACTCTGTCACTTACTCTAACGACCTCGATTACCTTATCCACCCATTTCTCCGCTAGAAGTATTCCTACGCCCCCGACCCCGTCAGTGTTCCCTGCCCAGAAAATCTTGTACCTGTGTTCTTTGCCTGTGAGGAACCTTGCAGAACCTCCTCTCCATCTTACTTCCTGGATGCAGCACATATCTACGCATCTCCGTTCAAGCATCTCAACAATTTCACCAGATCTACCTTTCAGCGTGCCGACGTTGAGAGTGCCAATCCTAACAGTATGGGTGTTGGGGGTGTGGGCCTGTAGCCTGGGAAGAGGAAAAGCAGTGTCGTGTACCTGAAAAGAAAACTTGCAATTGGAAGAATTCATAAGCAAAACATTACCTACAACCTGCAAACATTTCTCAACCTTAATGCGCTACCCAAAGGTAGGGGAGAGGATGGCCAAGGCCACTAGATGGGTTCCGGGAGACAGCCGAGGTTGACAGGATGACAAAGGGATGAACTTCCGGTGGAGGGGGCGGGATGACAGAGGAATGAACTTCCGGTGGAGGGGGTGGGATGACAGAGGAATGAACTTCCGGTGGAGGGGGTGGGATGACAGAGGAATGAACTTCCGGTGGAGGGGTGGGATGGCAGAGGAATGAACTTCCGGTGGAGGGGGTGGGATGACAGAGGAATGAACTTCCGGTGGAGGGGGTGGGATGGCAGAGGAATGAACTTCCGGTGGAGGGGGTGGGATGACAGAGGAATGAACTTCCGGTGGAGGGGGTGGGATGACAGAGGAATGAACTTCCGGTTGAGGGGGTGGGATGGCAGAGGAATGAACTTCCGGTGGAGGGGGTGGGATGACAGAGGAATGAACTTCCGGTGGAGGGGGTGGGATGGCAGAGGAATGAACTTCCGGTGGAGGGGGTGGGATGACAGAGGAATGAAACTTCCGGTGGAGGGGGTGGGATGACAGAGGGATGACAGACGAATGAACTTCCGGTGGAGGGGGTGGGATGGCAGAGGAATGAACTTCCGGTGGAGGGGGTGGGATGACAGAGGAATGAAACTTCCGGTGGAGGGGGTGGGATGACAGAGGGATGACAGACGAATGAACTTCCGGTGGAGGGGGTGGGAGGGCGGGTTACCGCCAGCGAGTAGAGAGGGCTCTTAATTGTAGATTTTAAATATTTGAGAGACAACAATGCATAAATCGTAATTTTTTTAAAAGAGCAATGAATTCTGGGTGATTAGAATATAACGTAGCATGAATTTAGGAAGCTTAGAAAATGAATAAGCATGAATTTAAGACAACAACTGAATTCAATTGAATTTCATGGAGAGAAACAAGAAAGCGCAAGGTATTGAGATGTTTGAGGCCGTAAATAAATAAAAATCTCTATCTTATCTGCATCTTGGGTATTTCGTCGTAGTACGTCAGCGAGATAATTTAGAATGGGTTTCTCATTTATATATAGCCAGAACCTGAAGACCTTAAAGGAAAAACTACGAAGGGGGATGGAGGGGTAGACAGAGGCATGGCGGGAGAAAGATCATCATCATCATCATCATATATATATATAAAGAGAGAGAGAGAGAGAGAGAGGGAGAGGGGGGACCAGTCAAGCAGCACATCACGCTGTAATTCTTGGGCTGAGAAATCAACACTTAAAAGCCATAATTTTAAGGAGCGATAAGAATTTTTGAATAAAGGAAAATGGGTAGTGGTGGTGGGTAGGTACCGCCAGCGAGTAGAGAGGGCTCTTAATTGTAGATTTTAAATATTTGAGAGACAACAATGCATAAATCGTAATTTTTTAAAAGAGCAATGAATTCTGGGTGATTAGAATATAACGTAGCATGAATTTAGGAAGCTTAGAAAATGAATAAGCATGAATTTAAGACAACAACTGAATTCAATTGAATTTCATGGAGAGAAACAAGAAAGCGCAAGGTATTGAGATGTTTGAGGCCGTAAATAAATAAAAATCTCTATCTTATCTGCATCTTGGGTATTTCGTCGTAGTACGTCAGCGAGATAATTTAGAATGGGTTTCTCATTTATATATAGCCAGAACCTGAAGACCTTAAAGGAAAAACTACGAAGGGGGATGGAGGGGTAGACAGAGGCATGGCGGGAGAAAGATCATCATCATCATCATCATATATATATATAAAGAGAGAGAGAGGGAGAGGGGGGACCAGTCAAGCAGCACATCACGCTGTAATTCTTGGGCTGAGAAATCAACACTTAAAAGCCATAATTTTAAGGAGCGATAAGAATTTTTGAATAAAGGAAAATGGGTAGTGGTGGTGGGTAGGTACCGCCAGCGAGTAGAGAGGGCTCTTAATTGTAGATTTTAAATATTTGAGAGACAACAATGCATAAATCGTAATTTTTTAAAGGAGCAATGAATTCTGGGTGATTAGAATATAACGTAGCATGAATTTAGGAAGCTTAGAAAATGAATAAGCATGAATTTAAGACAACAACTGAATTCAATTGAATTTCATGGAGAGAAACAAGAAAGCGCAAGGTATTGAGATGTTTGAGGCCGTAAATAAATAAAAATCTCTATCTTATCTGCATCTTGGGTATTTCGTCGTAGTACGTCAGCGAGATAATTTAGAATGGGTTTCTCATTTATATATAGCCAGAACCTGAAGACCTTAAAGGAAAAACTACGAAGGGGGATGGAGGGGTAGACAGAGGCATGGCGGGAGAAAGATCATCATCATCATCATATATATATATAAAGAGAGAGAGAGAGAGAGAGAGGGAGAGGGGGGACCAGTCAAGCAGCACATCACGCTGTAATTCTTGGGCTGAGAAATCAACACTTAAAAGCCATAATTTTAAGGAGCGATAAGAATTTTTGAATAAAGGAAAATGGGTAGTGGTGGTGGGTAGGTACCGCCAGCGAGTAGAGAGGGCTCTTAATTGTAGATTTTAAATATTTGAGAGACAACAATGCATAAATCGTAATTTTTTAAAAGAGCAATGAATTCTGGGTGATTAGAATATAACGTAGCATGAATTTAGGAAGCTTAGAAAATGAATAAGCATGAATTTAAGACAACAACTGAATTCAATTGAATTTCATGGAGAGAAACAAGAAAGCGCAAGGTATTGAGATGTTTGAGGCCGTAAATAAATAAAAATCTCTATCTTATCTGCATCTTGGGTATTTCGTCGTAGTACGTCAGCGAGATAATTTAGAATGGGTTTCTCATTTATATATAGCCAGAACCTGAAGACCTTAAAGGAAAAACTACGAAGGGGGATGGAGGGGTAGACAGAGGCATGGCGGGAGAAAGATCATCATCATCATCATCATATATATATATAAAGAGAGAGAGAGAGAGAGAGAGGGAGAGGGGGGACCAGTCAAGCAGCACATCACGCTGTAATTCTTGGGCTGAGAAATCAACACTTAAAAGCCATAATTTTAAGGAGCGATAAGAATTTTTGAATAAAGGAAAATGGGTAGTGGTGGTGGGTAGGTACCGCCAGCGAGTAGAGAGGGCTCTTAATTGTAGATTTTAAATATTTGAGAGACAACAATGCATAAATCGTAATTTTTTAAAAGAGCAATGAATTCTGGGTGATTAGAATATAACGTAGCATGAATTTAGGAAGCTTAGAAAATGAATAAGCATGAATTTAAGACAACAACTGAATTCAATTGAATTTCATGGAGAGAAACAAGAAAGCGCAAGGTATTGAGATGTTTGAGGCCGTAAATAAATAAAAATCTCTATCTTATCTGCATCTTGGGTATTTCGTCGTAGTACGTCAGCGAGATAATTTAGAATGGGTTTCTCATTTATATATAGCCAGAACCTGAAGACCTTAAAGGAAAAACTACGAAGGGGGATGGAGGGGTAGACAGAGGCATGGCGGGAGAAAGATCATCATCATCATCATCATATATATATATAAAGAGGGAGAGGGGGGACCAGTCAAGCAGCACATCACGCTGTAATTCTTGGGCTGAGAAATCAACACTTAAAAGCCATAATTTTAAGGAGCGATAAGAATTTTTGAATAAAGGAAAATGGGTAGTGGTGGTGGGTAGGTACCGCCAGCGAGTAGAGAGGGCTCTTAATTGTAGATTTTAAATATTTGAGAGACAACAATGCATAAATCGTAATTTTTTAAAAGAGCAATGAATTCTGGGTGATTAGAATATAACGTAGCATGAATTTAGGAAGCTTAGAAAATGAATAAGCATGAATTTAAGACAACAACTGAATTCAATTGAATTTCATGGAGAGAAACAAGAAAGCGCAAGGTATTGAGATGTTTGAGGCCGTAAATAAATAAAAATCTCTATCTTATCTGCATCTTGGGTATTTCGTCGTAGTACGTCAGCGAGATATATATATATACACATACATACATATATATATATATATATATCATTAACCCTTTGACCAAATGCCTTATTCTCTATCAAGTTAGTTAATTATGATATTCATAGAATGATGTGTATAGCAAAAGAAAATCAAATTTACTAATTACTGCTTTTTTGTAACAAAGAACTTAATGAATTCTATCATAGAATTACTTATAATTAAGATACATGGCACAGCTTGATATTTCTAAGACACTTTTATTTTCTTGTAGATTGATGTAAATGATAAACGGTTTGATGCAGTTTTCACGTCTGGTCACTATAATATTGATAAATCTGCTCCTGACTATAAGAAGAGTGCTGGAATGGAGGAGTTGATTGAAGAGAAACTTCGGCGGCGCTATAACGAAAGAACACAAACAACCACAAAACGCAAGAATTCCAGTGATATTTCAGGCTCTTCTGAAAATTATTCACAGATGAATGCCACAAACTCACACTCAACTGGTGAACAATCTTTAGACAGTCTTGTTCGTTCAATAAAATCAAAAGTGTCTAATTTACACAGTTCTAAAAAAAATAAAATAAAATAATATTCCTAAAATTTATTATGGAACTTTATTATTGGAATTTTTTAGTTGTGATGACTGTGAAATATGACAGTATGAGAATAAGTCCTGGGGTCGATTTGCTCAACTAAAGGCAGTGCTCCAGCATGGCCGCAGTCAAATGACTGAAACAAGTGAAAGAGTAGAGTAAAGAGTATAGCTAATTGATTTAATTAAAAAGCTTAGCTTTCTATAAAGAAAATAATTATGCTAGTTCAAATCTTTTTTTTTAAGACTTCAGATTCTAACTCAGTAACTAGGATGCGTCCTGTTTATTGTATGATGTGGAAGTGCCAGCTCAGACCGTTTGGCCATATTGCTTGATATTTCCGAGTTAGACCCTGCTTACTGTGTTCTCTTCACTGAGGATTCAACTGGGTTGATGGTTCATGTTGTCCAACCACATGCCTCATGGTCATGGCAGATAAGGAAGTATCTCTTGGGAGATGGGGACTGAGTAGGACTCTGTGCAACATGTTGCCTGGGAGGACCCAGGAATATACTGACAAAAGTGGAATGCAGTAGACTGAAATACGTGCAGACACTGTTAACTCTGGCCTAGCATATTTTGGGCAATTGATGTCACTTATATTATGACCTCCATACCATGAGAGTATACCCTGGCACTTGCTACCATCTATCTTTCTACCATCCCATTTATATCTTGATCTCCATTCCTTGTGGCACTTCACCATCTTCTGCTCTCTTTTGCATTCTTGCTCTTCCCTCAGGTTGGTTAGCCATGTATCTCCTTAACAGCAGCACATCTATTTCTGTCCTCATTCCCTGTCTCTCTGGCCGGGTAACCATGTACTTCATCTACAGCAAGATACTTGGTGACACTGCCAGTGCTGGTCATCATCATCATCATCATCGTTTAATGTCTGCTGTCTATGCTAGCATGGGTTGGACGGTTTGACTGAGGACTGGCAAGCCAGAAGGCTGCACCAGGCTCCAATCTGATCTGGCAGAGTTTCTACAGCTGGATGCCCTTCCTAACGCCAACCACTTCGAGAGTGTAGCTGCTGGTGCCATGTAAAAAGCATCCAGTTCATGCTGTAAAGTGGTTGGCATTTGGAAAGGCATTCAGTCCTCTTTGCTGGGTGGTTGGTGTTAGGAAGGGCATCCAGCCGTAAAAACTGTGCCAAAACACACAGAAGTCTAGTGCAGTCAAACTGTCCAACCAATGCCAGCATGAAAGGCAGACATTAAACAATGATGATGATGAAAGGCAGGGAAAATGGAAGTCAGTTGATCATTACTGGTATGGATTATGGTGTAAATGAATGATTAAAACTGAGGATGAAATATGTAAGGGAAGTATTTGAAATAACAATAGAAAACACCTTTTGGCTGACTCAGTAATAATAAATGGAGGAATATTGAATCTAAACACCCCCTTCCAATCTTGCCTCTTTTCAGCCAGTACAAGCCTTGTTACTATAGGCACTAGGTTTGAAATTTTTGGGGATGGGACCTAGTCAATTGCGTTGACCTCCCTACTCAACTGGGTCAATGTACTGTTTACATTGACCCTGAAGGGATGAAAGCAAAGTCAACCTTGGCAGAATTTGAATTCAGATTGTAAAGACAGACAAAATGCCACAAAGCATGTTAATTGGCGTGCTGAGGTTCTGCCAGCTCACTGCCTTAATAATAATAATGATGATAATCCTTTCTGCTAAAGGAACAAGACCTGAAATTTGGGGGAGGGGGCTAGTCGATTACATCAACTCCAGTGTTTCACTGGTACTTATTTTATCGACCCCAAAAGGATGAAATGGTAAGTCAACCTAGCCAGAATTTGAACTTTGGACACATACAATATATGAGACACCTTCCTAAGGTAGCTATGGAGTTTATTAAATAGATAATACAGTTCCTCCATTGTGAAATTTATAGAATAGTTATAGATTACTTCTTCCCAACATGACTTTGCATCTTCATAACTTGCAGGAAAGTTGATGTGTTTTTTTTTTTCAATGAAATTTTCTAGAAATACTTTAAAGCTGGTGTAGATTATGATTATCTCAGAATTTAATGCGAAAAAAAATGATGGACATACATACTGATGTATATCATATAATTTTCTTAAAATTTCAAGTTTCACTGTGTATATATAGATGTGGGGGGCACATCACAGTATGTATGTGTGCGTTCCACAAATTTTTCCCTTCCTTTAAATTCTGATATAAACGTGATCTACATCTGAAACGTATTTGTAGAAAATTTCATTGAAGAATATTCATTTTTCTGAAAATTATGAAGAAACAAAGTCATGTTCAGAAGAACCAATCTGTAACCATTCAATAAATTTTACAATGGAGGAACTGCAGTATTTATTTAACAAACTTTATAGCTAAAGTTATGAAGAAATGAAGTTGGATGAAGGCACACTTGTACAGACATTTTCTTAGAAAATATGCATTTTTTAGGAATCAAAATCAATGGGCACTAAACTGAAGTTTTGCCAAATCTACTCCCACAAATAATAAATATTAGAAATTTATTCATTAGTACAAAATCTAATCAGAAATTTATGACTTTGATATGACCTTCGCAGGATGTCCTGAAACCAGTGTGTGTTTGATGGCATTTTATGTTCCATTTAACCCAGTGGTTCTCAACCTTTTGGTGGGGGGGGGGGGGGGGGCTATGGATCTTTCTGATTCTTAATTTATTTTTCTGGACTTCCATAGCCATTCCCTGTATATATAAAAAAATCCTAATGTATTTTTATAATTAAACATCATTAAGAAATGTATAATGAAAATTTTGATATTTTGTGTATTGTAGAAGTAAACCAATTTATTACATATAAATTTTTAACAATCAGTACTGCTTATCGTCACATCAATATAGCTGTTCCGTAGAAATCAACGTTTCTACCGCTTTTAACCCCGGGAGGAGCCGCTGGCTATGTAATCTGCACCCGATATACATTGCAAGTAGGGAAGTGAACCTCTACCATCTTCTAGCAGACGACAGGATCACCCACCCATAGTTTCGGGCTATTTGTACCCATCCTCATTGCTGAACACCCGTCCGTTAGAGATAGCACGGATTCGCTCCAAGTATATAGAAAACTAAGCGACAATCAGTCACTTAACTTGCAACAAGCAAAGAAGCTAGTTATGAAAGAGATGAAAGTAGTAACTATATTGGGCACATCGACATGGCTGTTCCGTAGGAATGGACGTTTCTACCGTTTTTGACCCTGCTTGCAAAGTACATCGGGTGTAGATTGCATCGATAACTAGCAGGGGGAGGCTCTTCCCGGGATTAAAAACGGTGGTAACGTCAAACAGCCATATTGATGTAGCGATAAACATTACTTCTCAGTATAGTTATTACTTTCATCTCTTCTAGTGATTTTCTAACTAGTTACTTTGCTTGTTTTTAACAATTAAATCTTATATGGACCCTCGTTGAGAACTTTAACCTGTTGCAAGTCAATACTTTACGGAAAGACATAAGTAGGGACGAGGTTTCAGAGGTTGGTTAGATGCTCTGGGGTGGATAAACTGTAGAATAGAAAACTTTTTTCGTTTTATTTCAGATTAAGGTTAAATTCTAAGACATTACCAAGAGCGATGGAGGGTCACATTCTTTATTCCTTCCGTCGAAGCAGAAGAAATACAAAAAATACAATTAGTCGTTCGGTAAATTTCTCATATTCAGAGTGCATTACTCACTTACCTCCCTTGATATTAATTGCACGCACGTTGTCTTGTTGCTGAAGGTTACCGGACCGATTGTTTATTATATTCTTGATTATTGAAAGAATAATTATTGTTCTATAAATGTAATTATTTCTCACGCCTGACATGTTAATGGTTCATGGTTTGGCTTTGCTTGTTTACACGGAGGACATGATTGAAACGGTGAGATATTTACTATAATAATATTGTTCCCCTTTACTTTATAAACTCAAAACGTTTTTAACTTTATGCAAGTTAACTCAATTCCACACATTTATAATTTAAAAGTGATATTAAGGCAGCGAACTGGCAGAACCCTTACTTAGATTCTGAGCGGCATTTTTTTTTTTTTTTTTTTTTGGCTCTTTACGTTCTGAGTTCAAATTCCGCCGAGGTCGACTTTGCCTTTCATTCTTTCAGGGTCAATAAAATAAGTACTCGTCAAGTACTGGAATCAATGTAATTGACATGCTTCCCCTCGCCTTTAATTGCTGGCCTTGAATCTATAGTACAGATGAATTTAGAAGTTAAATTTAGACAGACCCTTCAATGTCCTTCATAGCAAGACCGGAATAAGCTATTTACTTGGCCTGAATATATGCTATAAAATGGCTCTTCGAGCTATTTTATTGAATTAAAATTACTTTTTATATTGATTCAATTACATTAAAGGACCATTGTCTATCGATCTATTAATAGAGTTGCTGAAGGGAGACACGAATTGGTCACTGCTCCTCACTAAATTTTACTAACATCGAAGATTCACGAGTAAAATAAAATTAGAACAACAAAACGAAAACGATGAAGTTTGTTCTCATCATCAAATATATCTTCAAATAAAGTTGTTTTTGATGTTCGTTTCGATACACAATATTGTTTACGACGAGGAGATTTTAAAAAAACCGGTGGAGTTTTTGATCCAAGAATCCGGTACTACTAAAGCAGCACGGTCTCGAACGCGCAGTCGCGCGTCCGCGCTAGCTAGTCGTGAGTGGTCGATCCTAACCCTAACCCTAAACACGTATTCATTTGCACACGCGGGTTAGGGATAGGGTTAGGATCGACCACTCAAGATTAGCTTGCGTGGACGCGCGACTGCGCGTTCGGGACCGTGCTGCTTTAGTAGTACCCAAGAATCCTTTAGAACCGGCCTTAAACGTTGGTGTTGGGGTTTGACAATCTTTTTCGGAGCATAATTTAGAAATCTGGTTTTAAAAAAATCGTCGCAATCTTTGGTTTTAAGTACAAATATCTGTGGAACTAATTATGTACCTAAAACCAAAGATAGCCTGTTTTTGGAAGTTTTTAAACTATTTTCGAAACTGAAAATGAAGAAGTTGAACACTATTTAGTTTTGTGTGAATGAAAAAGTGCTGATATTTAATTTTACAAATTATTGAAAGAGAAAGTAGAGCTTATTGAAAAAAATTCGAGAATTTCTCTCTGAAAATCTTGTACAAACTCATCACTTGTCTTCCTGGAAGAGGGTCAAAAGATGTTATTGTTTTACCATATCTCTCTGGGGTTTTTTCCCTTACTATTTTTGCACACACCAAACGAAAGCATCTTTCATTTATCAGTGTCGTCTTAAGACATGGATACTCTTTCGTGTAATTCCTGATAGAGTTGAAACCTGATCTTTTCCTAATGAAGCATTCGACACAAACTCCTAGCTATTCTCAATCTCAGATTGCAACTTTAGAAAACTTGCAAGTCTACTGGTGGCAGAAACTCCAAGTTTTTCAGGATTAAAACCAGTGTATAAGTATTTCGAGGAGTGACAAATAAGAGAAGACGAAGAATGAATATAGCACCAATTTAATATTAATCATAATTGTTTATGTATCATTCCATTTTTAAACACGTAAATCATTTCGTGTGAAACATTACACCAATGTGTGGTTGGATACGTTTAAGTGACACTTCATCAGATTAACATTAACTCATTCCTCTTTACATTGTGTGAAGAATATGTATTTTGTGTTGCTTATATTGGGAGAAAATGGGACAATAAATATTTTGATGATGATCCTGTCTACTATTCGGAGGGGGGGGGGACTAGTCGATGACGTCGACCGCAGTGCTCAACTGGTACTTATTTTATCGACCCTGAAAGGATGAAAGACAAAGTCGACCTAGTACTCGATCAATTTTGCCTTTCATCCTTTCATAATCAATAGAATAAAGTATCAGTTAAGTATTCTGGTCAATGCATTCGACTTACCCCAACCCCTTACAAATTGCAGGTCTTGTGCCAAAATTAAGAATAATGATAATAATTTCAAATTTTGTTACAAAGCCAGCAATCTTTGATTCTGACCCAATTTTTATAGAACATTTTGTTTACAATACTGAATGAACAGATCTAGGATAAAAGTATTCTAGCCATGATTATGCTCACTCGTTAAGAGTATGCAAAACTACTATGTCTAATTCATCTTTTCCTTATAAAAGACAGTAGAACGTGATTTGAAGGAGATATGGGTGTCTGTGAGATCATTTTGAAGCTTCCTTGTTTAATGTTTGTTACTCTGATAAACTTTGCTGTCTGTTGGTAATATTGAAAAATGACTTGAAATACATGGACAGTTAACTAATTAGAAATGGGAGACCCAGAAGACATGGGATGAAGTACTGAAGAATAACTTCAGGGCTCTGAACTTTACAGGCAAGATGACGAAAGACCGAGATGCCTGGCACTTTAGTGTACTCAAGAAGACTCATACTCCACAACAGAAGTGTTAACACTGGTCCCTCTGGTGGTGAAAAGTACTCATGGCAGTACCGCATAAAAACGCCAGCACATAAAAGCACCCAGCATACTCTGTAAAGTAGTTAGCATTAGGAAGGGCATCTAGCTGTGGAAACCATGCCAAATCAGACTGGAGTCTAGTACAGCTCCCCAGCTTGCCTGTCTGCTCTGGTCAAACTGTCTAACCCATACCAGCATGGACAACAGACATTGAATGATGATGATGATGATAATGATATTCCTGAAAAGGTGAATGGTTCTTTGGTAATTCCATTTTTGCCACCTGGTTTTCATGATACAGAATCATTTATTTACATCTTCATCTTGACTTTCATGATCACACTTCCCATGGAGAACTTGTTCACTGTGATTTATTACAAAAACGTAGACAACATTAAATGTTATATAATTTCTGATATCATTTTTAATGTGTTTTATTTTTGTTTTTCATTTTCTAATTACAGAAATTTGAAAACCTATCAATTATTTGAACCATTTTCTTTGGTGGAGTGAAAAATGTTTTCCAGAACATTTCAAAAATGGGCCTTGCTAAAAACTTTTGGACCTTACCAACTCTTTGCTCAAAGTGGTCGATGTTTCCATCTGTGTCATAAACATATGTCACATCTCTACTATGTGAAACCATCTTGTTTTCAATTACATACTGGACTCAATAACAAGCTGTTGTTTGTTTATAGACAAAGGAATTTTTCTTCTCTTGAAGACTATCAAGAGATTGATGACAAGGACGAGGATATTGGTAACTACAAACCCAGAAAATTAAATGGAAGCAGACGTCTTTTTGAATTCAAAGAACAACTTGATTCTAAATCCATAACAAAAATGACATCAGAAGACTGGAATAAATTAGAAAAAGAGCTTCTTGAAGACAACGCTAACTTGAAAATATCTTGGGAAGCTTGCTGTATGAGTTTCATTAATAGCAGTAAGTTGGTTGAACTTGGTATATCTCTTGCTGATTATTTAAAGAGTCAAGGTCGATCACTTAATATTGCTACTATTTCACTGTTTATGACGTTACTTAGCAACAGAGCATCACCTGAAGACCAGAAGACTATATTGCAATTATATCAACAGTTGTTAGACTCCACTGGTGGACTGTTAGATTGCCAGACTATTAAATATGTTATATATGGATTATGTTGTACAAATAGTTGGAAGGATTGCTTTCAACTATTGTCCACATTAGAGTTAACTCAACCAACACTGCCCAAACATTACACTCCCATCATTCTTGCTGCAATACGTTGTGCAGATATTGACAGCTGCACACTTCTGTTGCATAAAGTAGGTTCAAAAGGTTTATCACCAACAGAAGAAGTATATCTATCCTTTTTGGACACATGTCAAAGTAACAGTAAGTTTTCTGTTGATGATCTGTTTCACCTGATGCACAAATATAGGTGGTTACCCAACAAAGATGTCTTGCTTGCAGTTATAAAATATTTAAAAAGGTAAGAATTATCTTCAGTTTCTTTGTACTTTCAGGCCCTGAAGAGAAGGGTCAGTTTTTGAGGTGTCCTAGCTTTGTTAAAGATGTACTTTCTCCTGGAGAGATTCTTATTGATAACGAGGCCTCTCATTTGGGGCAACTGTGAGGACTCTAGCTTAGAGTGCTGCTCGTTTTTGAGAGCACTACTTAATATATGTAGTGCTTGTGTTTCTTTTGTTGCTGAAAGAGTCAATATTGGCATGACCCCCTCTGTAAAATGCTCTCAACGTCTCTGTTCATGGAATTGGTGTGAGTTTGGCATGTTAAGTCTAGATTGCCCGTGGATGATGCATGGTTGATAAAAAATCAGAGAAGAATGAATTGTTGAATCATCTGAGTAAGAGAGGGCAGTGTTGGCTGTGAAAGCAAGAACATCACTGATATCTAGATGAAAGAGAGTGGGGGATAAAACTGGACTCTGGGATACACCAGACTTGATTGTGTGTAAGAGAGAAAAAGCTGTAACAACATGATGACAGGAAGCTACTGAATCTAGAGATGAGAGATGGATTAAATCCATAAGGATGAAAGTTTCAGTTGCAGATTCACAGGCTGGACATGGTCAAAAGCTTTGCTGATGTCTACAGCAACGATATAGCTTTCATTTTTTCGTTACAGTAAGAGTCCACTGGAAGGTGACATTTGATTAATACCAGATGGACATTTTATGAAACTGTGTGAATGTTTTAATCAATTGTTTACTTGTTCACCATAAGTGTTTCTCAATTATGAAATATTCAGATAAACAGTTTGTCTCTCATAATAAAGACTAGACAATGGTGGTAAGAATAGTAACTGAAAAATTTGTGAAATGACAGGAGTTACTCTACAATTATAGTTTCACTATTTGATCTTACCTTCTTGTGTCAAGTGCCACCAATAAAGGTGGATTGAATATTTTCAATACTATTTATGGAAACCTCCAGAAAATGGGTGCCATGTCAACAGCTTAAGCAGTGCTGAGACTGTATAAGTTAGTGTTTTTGATTGCTAAGCTCCATCTTTCCCCAGTTAAAATAGATACAATCAAGATAGAAGAGTAAGCAATACAATACCAGAATATATTTGGATAAGAATGGTTCTGATTTGACTGTTTCACCCATTCAAACAAAAATGGTGTTTACTTACTGTTGTCAGAGTTGGCAGAGCATTGGATAAGAAATGTTTTGTGTTATTTGTTCTGACTCTGTGTCTGAGTTCAAATTTCATTTAAGTCAACTTTACTTTTTACTTTTCATCTTTTCAGAGTCAGTAATAAAACACCAATCCAAGATAGCAAATTGGTGGAATTGTAAGAATATTGGAGCAGATGTTTAGGTTCTGAGTTCAAATCCTGTTATGGTTTAGTTGCTTGGTTTCACACCATCAATGGGCACTTTGGATTCTTTTAGCAGTCTCCTCTGTTGCAAGCATTCAGAACTGGTCTCTTCTTCCTTCCCTCCCACAAGCCTCAGAGGCCCTTAAAATGGACAATGAGTATAACCCTCCCTCCTAACTATAAGGGAGCGAAAAAAAAAGAAGAAATTGTAGAAAGTCTGAATTTAGTTCAAATATTGTTTCATATTTGTTATCTTGTGTATCCCAATTTTTAGAATGGGTTTACTTGTATGCCTGTGTTTCATGATAAGCAACTAAAAAGTTGGTATCAGGAAGGGTGTCAAACCATTCAGCATCAACTCAAAATGTCCCACCCAACCCATAAAGTAGATGTAAATGCAGTAATGATGATGATGATGAGGGCTGTGGTGGGGAGTGATGATATTTGTAAAATATTAGTATAAATAGATTGTTATTTGTGTATGCATAATGTGTAATTGTCTAGTTTTACCTGGATATATTCTATGTATTTTTATGTCTATATATGTAGGGGTGTGTGGGTGTGTGATCGTTATCATCATTTAACTTCCATCTTCCCTGCTGGCATGGGTTGGACAGTTTGACCAGAGCTGGTAAGGCCAGGAGCCACACTAGGCTCCATAGTCTGTTCTGGCATGGTTTCTATGACTGGATGCCCTTCCTAATGCCAACCACTCCACAGCATGTACTGGGTGCTTTTTATGTGGCACCAGCATCAATATCAATTCTTCTGTGGTAGACATGTCTTCTTGAATATGGTCTATATGTGTTGATATGTGTGAAGTATATAAACTGTTGTCCCTTAAGGAGAAAGAGTCAAAAGGTATACATCCTGTCACTTGTGGTATATGTATGGTGTGCATTGCTGGGAAAGCATTGTAGTTTTCTCTGACACATTCCTGGCAGGAGAAAGAACTGAGAATTACAGAGAGAAAGAAAGAGAGAGAGAACAAGTCAACTGTAGATTGTTGAACCAACAAGGAACGAATTTGATGGTTGTCAGTACTTAATAATGTCCTCTTTTACACAGTTAAACACTGGATACATCTGATCATGGTATTTAATTATTACGATTATGTTCCAGAAATGGAAACCCAGAACGCTGGTCTGAAGCATGGATCAAATTAGATAAAAGGTAATTCTTTTTACAGTGTATCTTTGAAATTTTGTTTCACTATAGACAGACGTAAAATTTCCCAGTTATTTCCCCTGATGTCTTTGTGAACCTGTTTATTAACCTGTTTATTAACTGATATTTAGGCTGTATAGATCTACCTGAAACAGATTTTATAGAGGTTATTGTTTCTATTGTTATTTAATAAATATTATTGATATTGGAGAAGAGTTGCAGTTGGAAGATGTATTAACTAGTTGTACATCATTTTCTCCATAACAAAGGCATTTAACTTTAAACTTTTCACATTCAGATTATTTCACCAAATGTAATGGTTATTTATTCACATTGTTTTGAATTTATCCTGCATTATCTTATAGCCTTGAGATTTCGATTATGTGATTGTTTGTTTTTAGACTAACATTGTAGAGTAGGTGTGAGAGGCTGAATCTGGCCTGTTTTTACATAAAACAGGTAAAATATTTTGGCTGGATATGGTCGGTTTAAATACTAAAGAGTTTATGGGTTAATCCACCAGGTTGTAAGCAGGTGTCATAATGTAAACCAATCTCATCATCCTCGTTTAACGTCCACTTTTCATGCTAGCATGGGTCAGATAGTTTGATGTGGAACTGGCTAACAGGGAGCTGTCTAGACTCCAACTGTCTGTTATGGCATGGTTTCTATGGCTGGATTCCCTTCCTAATGCCAACCACTTAGCAGAGTATGCTGGGTGCTTTTTACATGCCACTGGTGCAGGTGCATTTATGCAGCACCAGCATGGGTGCTTTTTAAGAGGCACTGGCATCTGCAAAGGACAAGCCTGTATGTGTGGAAGACAGCGATTTTACTTAGTTTGATGTGTCTTATCAAGTTCAGCAAATTGCCACATCTTCTGGTCTCTTGTCATTTCCTCAGTAAGGCCCAGTATCCGAAGATACTTTCTCACTACTTTGTCTCACATCTTCCTGGGTCTACCTGTTCCACAGGTACCCTCCACAATTAGAGCTTGGCACTTCTTTATGCAGCTGTCCTCATCCATACACATCACATGACCAAACCAGCGCAGTCTTCTCTCTTGTACAAATAATAGAACTCTATAATTGAGAAGTATTTCATGAACTTGCAACATTATAGTCTATCTGGATGGGGAAATGTCACTTATCTTCTAAGGACTTAGAAAAACTGAAATAAGCTTTAATCTTTTAGCATTCAGATTATTTCATCAAATACAATGCCTATTTATTCACATTGTTTTGCATTAACCATGCTTTATTGCGTAGTTTTGAGATTTCAATGATGTGATTGTTTATTTTTACGATGACATTGTAGGGTAGGTATGAAAAGCCTGGTCTAGCTGATTTGAGCATAAAAACAAGTAGAAGTTTGGGGCCTGATATGGCTAGTTTAAATGCTAAACGATTAAACCTATCAAAACATTCCTTGATAAAAGGTGGAGGAATAACCAACTAATGAGGATAGTGGCACCAATTTAAAGCATTAGAGTCGTGTTTAGATTTCTAGTAATTGTAGTAAACCAACCCAGTATTAACTTTTTAATTTTTGTATGGAGTTTTTTTAGAGAATTTTACTAACAGTCAAACATCATTATCATTTAACATCTGCTTTTTTGGAGACTTGTACCAGTTTTGGCATGGTTTCTACAGCTGGATGCCCTTCCTAATGCCAGCCACTTTACAGAGTGTACCAGATGCTTTACATGTGGCACCAGTGCTTAACCTAATTTGTGGAAAAGCAATTGTACAGGTTTTTATGTGAATTGGTTTAAGATAGGATGTATCAGAGCGTTTCACAGGACTTTCAACCATCACAAAGCACAATTGCAACAGTGTTAAAATCTAATCAAAATAACACAGCAACGTGATTGGATTTCTATAAACAACCAAGTTTAACTTCACTCTTATAAAACATCCCCTTCTATCCCTCTGTACCACTTATATTCATCGTTTGTGGGTATGTCCTGATACATTTCTAACACAATATATTTCTCTCTCTCTCTCTATCATTCTTTCCTCTCCTTTTCCTACTGGGATGACCAGTTATTTTCTCTCTACTAAGACACCTATCTCTATACCTCTATTATACTTTAACTCTCGCCTGGCACATAGTCACTTCCCTCACTTCCATTCCCTCTCCCAGCTGAGCAGTCTTTGTCTTGCAAGTTATTTGGTGACCCTGCTGGTGTTGGTGCCACATAAAAAGCACTCACTACACGCTGTAAAGTGGTTGGTACTAGGAAGGGCATCCAGCCAAAGAAACCATGCCAAAGCAGACAATGGAGCCTGGTACAGCTTGCCAGCTCCTGTCAAACCGTGCAACCCATGCCGGCATAGAAGACAGATGTTAATTGATGATGCTATAAACCAATTTTTTAATTCTCAATCAATTTTCCATTCATTTCTCATTACTTAAACAGATACATTTCCACAAATTATTGGATCTACTTTAGATGAAGTTCCTTCCATTAGATCACTCATGTTAAATGGGTTATTCAGTTTGGTAGACTTACTTTTGTCCAAAGTTGATCGATTAAAGTTGATATATTTGAAAGAACTAGTAATCTATAAGCTGTGAGATGAATCCCTTCACATCTAACTATTGTCTAAACCAGGAGTTTTCAAACTGTGGTCTGCGGACCACAGGGGCTCCGCAGACAGCAAATACTTTTTATGGGCAATTTGATTTTATATATGTTTTTTAATTGAAATCTTTTAATAGACAATAAACCTATTTGTTAAATAAATAAATGTAAAAATATTTGTTATTTTAAACAAATATTTATGTATAAATTTCATAAGCGTTTATAAGGGGGTCCCTAAGGTAAAGCCTGAAATATAAAGGGGTCCGCAAGTCAAAAAGTTTGAAAACCCCTGGTCTAAACAATGTTTACACTCCATCTCCCTATCATTACTCCCTGATGTTCCCTATCATTATTAAAAGGGATGATTAACCAATACCTTATATCTACATATACAACTTGTAGTATTGGCAGAGGAATAAATCTTTGAAAATTGAATTTAATGCTAAATGTTTCTTTTTATTAAATTGTATCATTTTTGTTTACTTGTTTTTCATTCTCAGAGGAATATGTCCGAATTGTAATACAGCCATAGATAAATTGGATATTCCATTTTCACAATTCCGAAAGCTGCGTCATGTATTTTTTGAAAATGTTCTGATTGGAAAGGACCTTTACCAAAATACAAATCCGGCAGAACTTGAAAGTTTCAAATTATTTGTTGAAGAAAAAGCACCTTTTGATGTAGTTTTTGATTCTTTAAATGTTTCCTTGAAAATGGGTCAGTTTAAAAATAAGTCTTTTCAGGTATGTTCTACAAGTTTATTTTTACCATTCTAGCATGAAATCATTAATGACTTCATCATTGTTCCTTTAGAATTGTCGGTTTTATCTCAAAATGTACTTCATCACAATTTAAAACCAAATTAGTGATTTAACACTTAGAGAATTTCAGTTTTCTTCTAGATTAATTAATCACATGCTAACAATGACAATATACAGAATGATGATGAAGTACATTAATTAATTACATGATGATGATGATGATGATAATGAAGTGTGTAGAATATATTTACCATTTTTGAAAACAAGTGTTTCTTTTTGGAACCAATATTCAAACAAGACTCTATTTTTTTATTCTGTTAACGGTTTCAGTTGTAGGAACGCAGCCATGCTGGAGCACTGCCTTAATTAATTTTCTTTCAGTTTTGTTATCACTTTATAGCTGGAAGTTGGTGTATGATTGAGTTTGTGGCAGCTGATCTTCCCCAAAATATTCTGTCCTTTGTGAAATTCCATAATTTTTCATCAGTGATATTAAAAGAAATTCATTAATTTTACTTTGTAAAATCTGCGAAAGAGCTGCATAAAAAAGTTTTAAACCAGAAAGAGTCCAAAGGCCTAAGGGCCTACATTGTGAAGACCAAAATGAGCACAAAAGCACAATACTATCTCATTAGTAGTTTAGCTCAGTATGCAGTGACAGTGTTGGCATGAACTTAACATTGTCCACTCATTGCAAATAATGGATGCACAAAAGCTGCAGAGGAATTTCCAACAGATTGACTAGGCTACTGGTGTGCATGGCACTAGAATTATTTGCAGGAAGAGCCCTCATAAAATGATATCTTTGAACTATTCAGATAACTTGCTGGATAGAGAGGACAGATTTTTGTCATCTGGGAGATGAAAAGAGTTGTTGTGACAAATAGAAGAAAGAAAGAAAAGAAAAAAGTATCTGCATAAAAAAGTGGGGTGGGGACAGATTGTATGAGGCAAATGTATGAAGTGCAATGTTGCATGGCTTTGTTGTGAAATAGGCATTGAATACATATTGGCTGGAGAGACAGACAGGGACAAATCAACCAGTGTATGCAGGAGAGATGGTTGAATGGGTATAAATATGATAGGAATGGATGAGTGCTAGGTAAAACACTGTTGTAGGCTAACATTGGAAGTTACCTGTGGTGTAGGAAAACCAAAATATGATGAGAAAAATAAATGAGATTAGATTTGAAAATGTTTGGTGTAACAAACAAGAAGAGTTAGAATATGCTGTACTACATACATATCAGATCAATATCAATGTGCAAAGATGGAAATAATAATAATAATAATAATAATTTGACCTTGGCCAGTTGAGCCTGTCTCTTAGTGGCGGATGATATGTGCATCTTTGGTCATGACCAGGAATAGTTGGGGAGCAATGTATTGAGAGGGGTTCTTTTGAGTTTGAATAATTCGCCTCTGGAAATATGGGTGTTTCATTCATTATCCTTAAGCAACCGTTATTCAGGGACTTTTTGTGCAGGATGGGCTACTAAACCTGACGAAAATTCTAACAGGGCACCACCCACAAGGTCATACTCTGTGTATGTTAATATGAATTCACCATGTCATGCTCATATGGTTGTGATGCATGTGCCTGGTGTACCCTTATGAGACAAGTAGTCATGATGGGTATGTTGAGCTTCATATATTTGTGCCCCCAGTGTCACTTTGATGGCATGTGCTGCTCTCTTACTCAATAATAATAATAATAATAGATAATGAATAATAACTGCTCAGATATCACTCTCCTTGTAACATAACTCACCAGATGTCACTTTCCTATGGAAGGTGACCAAAGAATGGACCTTCTTCAATGTATCTATACCTGCAGATCAGAATATTGTGAAGATAGAGGACAAGAAATTCAGGAAGTACCAAGACTTAGGATTAGAAGTGAAAAGGATCCATAGAACCTCAAAAGTGAGTGTGTGGTAGCTTTTATGATGGGTGCACTTGAGATCATTTCAAAAAGCATCAAAAATTGCAAATACCAGACTTCTTAGGAAGTACTCAGTTGGCAGCAATATTTGGAACAGTCCATGTGTTGAAAAAAGTGTTGTATCTCTAAGCTGCAGGATGGCTCTGAGTTATGACATAGATAAATCAGGAGAATTTAAGTGAATAATAATAATAATAGTAGTAGTAGTAGCAGTAGTAGTAGTAGTAGTAGTAGTAGTAGTAGTAGTAGTAGTAGTAGTAGTAGTAGTAGTAGTAATTATTAATGGTTTCAAATTTTGGCACAAGGCCAGCAATTTGGGAGGACAGGTAAATCGATTACATCAACTCCAGTGCTCAACTGGTAATTATTTTATTGATGAAAGACAAAGTTAACCTCAACAGAATAGAATGTAAACTCAGAACTTGAAGACGAGCAAAATGTTACTAAGCATTTTGCCTGGCATGCTAACGATTCTGCCAACTCACCATCTTAATAATAATAATAATAATAATAATGATGATGATTCTTTCTATTATGCGCACAAGTGAGACAATGTCTTTCATTACATTCCTGCGATTTCTTTGCCAGATATCAAATTTGTCCAAAATACCCTGATTTTAAACAGTTTTAATAGTTGTTATTTTGGAGAGAATCCATTTCTTCATATTCTAACTTTGCTACAGAATGGTTACTTTATATGACAGATTAATTCTTTAATATCTCTTGTATGTTATCTTTGTTTGACAGTTACAGAAAGCAGTTGAATATTTTGCTTTGATTAAAAAAATGAAAGTTTTGGTGGTTGGTCGAAAGTATATGTTGAAATGGCCTGAAAGAGACATAAAAATTATTAAAAAGTTGGCTTCCTGCTTCTTCATCGAAAATATGTAAGTAAATTTTTGTTTTGATAGTTTATGTCTAGTCTTTTCCTTCTCTGTCAGTTTGAAATAACAAGCAAATTCATTCCCAGTTGCTGAATGAATTCTCATTTTCTCTGCTAATGTCAATAAATAGAATTGTTGAAGACTTTTGAAAATAGTCCTAAAACTCAGTGGCTGTTTTCAACCCCACTTTTTTTCCCCCTTTTTTTATTTACTGATTCTTGAGGAAGAAATGGAGCTCATGGCCTTTGCAGGACCTGATTAGGCTGGTGAGTTTGTTGGTATTAATGTTGCTCTTGAAACTTTCTAAGTCAACATCTGTGGGAAAGACCTGAGCAAGGAAGGATTTCCAGAGGGATTGCATCATGGGGAGGAAGGATTAGCTGTAGTAATTTCTGTAAAGTCTGGTGGTGGGTTTGGACAAAAGATAAGTGAAGAAAATAAACATGAGGATTAGGAAAAGCAAAAGTAGGTTAGAAATGCCTAAGGGAAGGACTAGGTTGAATTGCAACAACCTGTTCAACCTGGAAAAGCAGATGTGAAATGATAAGGAGGAGGAGTATTGTTGACTTATCTGACTGGCTCCTGTGCAGGTGGCACGTAAAATACACCATTTCGAGCGTGGCCGTTGCCAGTCCCTCCTGACTGGCCTTCGTGCCGGTGGCACATAAAAGCACCCACTACACTCTCGGAATGGTTGGCATTAGGAAGGGCATCCAGCTGTAGAAACTCTGCCAAATCAGATTGGAGCCTGGTGTAGCCATCTGGCTCACCAGTCCTCAGTCAAATCGTCCAACCCATTCTAGCATGGAAAGCAGACGTTAAACGATGATGATGATGATGATTGCTACTGCTACATATACACAAGTATTGTAGACTGCTTCCAAAAGTGGCTATCCAGTTGAATGGTAAAAATGTAATCACCAACACACTACACCACTGGATCACAAACACATTTCCTTTCTCTGTCTCTTTCTCTATCTTCTACTCCTCTCATCCAGCAAACTGTTTACCATTCAAACTTATCGAATACATCCTCAAGATTATTCTTGATTAATCTAATCTCCAAACTTCTTGCTAAACACTGCTCAGTCTTGTCTCCACAGAATTGCACCTCCCCACTCCTATCCTCAGAAAATATTCCCCCTATTTTTGTATTTCTTAGTGATATCAATCTTCTGTAGTTCAAACTTATTGATTATCAAACTATTTATTATTATTATTATTATCATCATCATCATCATCGTTTAACGTCCGCTTTCCATGCTAGCATGGGTTGGACGATTTGACTGAGGACTGGTCAAACCAGATGGCTACACCAGGCTCCAATCTGATTTGGCAGAGTTTCTACAGCTGGATGCCCTTCCTAATGCCAACCACTCACAGAGTGTAGTGGGTGCTTTTATGTGTCACCTGCACGAAGGCCAGTCAGGCGGTACTGGAAATGGCCACGCTCAAAATGGTGTATTTTATGTGCCACCCGCACAAGAGCCAGTTCAAGGGCACTGGCAACGATCTTGCTCGAAAATCCTTACACATGTCACGTGCACAAGTGCCAGAAAGGCGACGCTGGGCACAGGTGCCATCCCGATTTCGCTTTCGCTTGCCCCAATAAGTCTTTGCAAGCTGAGTGTCGTGTCCAATGAAGGAGACGACGTTGGCATGGGTGCCAGTCGTCGAATTTAGTTCGATTTCGATTTCACTTGCCTCAAAAAGTCTTCGCAAGCGGAGTTTAGTGTCCAATGAAGGAAAGGTACACATAAGTGGGCTGGCTACACCCCAACAAGAACCTGCATAAAAGAAGTGTGAAAAACAAAACTATAATCTATAATCTTAATTTTCGTTTCAGATCTGAAGACGATCCTTACCTTATTTACGCTACACTCTACAGTGGTCCTAAGTCAGTGTTTGTTTCATCTGATGAAATGCGAGACCATAAATTTTCTTTAGGAGAAGAGTATGGTGAACTCTTTCGTCGATGGCAGTTCAGTCACCAAGTGCAGTTATATAAAGTGAAACCAAATGGTCACATTATATTTCAGGTGAGACATTTTACCATACTTTATGGTTGTCATTATTATCATTTCACACCTGCTTTCTCAGGTTGAGCAGGCTGTTGTTGTTCAACCTATTTCTTCCCTCGGCCATTTCTAACCCACTTTTGCTCTTCCTAATCCTCATGCGTCTTTTCTTCACTCATCTTGTGTCCAGACTCACCACCAAATCACTACTTCCAGTCCTTCCTCCCCACAATGCCTCCCCTCTGGAATTCCTTCCCTGCTCAGGTCTTTCCCACAGATGTTGACTTAGAAAATTTCAAGAGGACCATTAATACCAACTTAGAACATGTAATTTAAAGTAATGGCTCCCTAACAGAAGCTTTTAGCTACTTTTCTAGGGAGCCTTTCAAGCACTTAAACCTTTTGATAGCAACCTTCCTCAAACCACCCCTGGTTCCATGATACAAAGCTTCTGTTTTAAAGTGATCTAAATTAAAACCTTCCAACAAAATGTTAATTAATGTTCTAAGCAGTAATTTCATAGTGACAAAGTTATTTTACCAAAGGCTTCATTATTTTCAAAATAAACTAATATAAAAGCAGCATGTTTCAACAGAAACATGGTAACAAAAGGGTTACAAGGGAAGTAAAAAAGAGAGAAAACAGGAAGAAAATTTAGTTTAAATAGTTTGTCAGTTCATTTGTTACTTAGTTGATCCTGTTCAAAGACCATCAAGCAACAAGAACATTTCACTCATTTTCAATCCCTAGGTCCAGCTCTTGCCATCATTCACAAGATTTTCTTTTGCTACTGTCAACCATTTCTTCTTCAGATGTCCTTTCTTCTTGGGACCCTGTTGGAGGCCACTGGAGTCAGGATGGATCTATCTTGATCACATTCCTTAGTCATTTCATCCTTCTGCTGGCCACCATTTGACTTAAGATGTATGAGAGTCTGGATCTTCTTAGTATCTCAAGGTTGGTGACACAGATCCTGTTGGAGATGTGCTGTGTCTTATGCAAGCATCTTTGCTGGAAGATTTTCAGTTTCCTGTTTAGTACCTTAGTCAGAGGCCATGACTCACACCCAAAGAGAAAGTTAGAGAAGACAATGCTTGACAACAACTGAATTTTTATCTTCATTCTGTTGTGAGCTTTCCAGATTCTTTTTAATTTAAGAAAAACATTGTTAGCTTTACCAATCCTGATGTTAACCTTTTTCTTCATATTTCCTTTATAACTGATGTTACTGCTAAGATATTTGAAGTCCTTGCATTATTCAAGATATTCACCTTCTAAAAGCATCAAGTTCTTAATTGATCATTGCTCCCCCCCCCCATTACTTTTGGGATTTTTTTATTACCAGTGGTCAGATCTATTTTTTGCTGATACTGTGTAAGGTGTTGGTCATTTACTTACATTTCCGTTTTGTCTTAAGCGCTCAAAACCTGGTCATCTGTGGAGTTCAGATCCATGATTCTTGTTGCCATCTGAATACTTGATCATCAACTGTGTAAGGTGTTGGTCATTTACTTACATTTCCGTTTTGTCTTAAGCGCTCAAAACCTGGTCATCTGTGGAGTTCAGATCCATGATTCTTGTTGCCATCTGAATACTTGATCATCAAGTGACTTCACCTTAATATAACCAACAACATAAATCAGAATGCATATTGGTACATGAAACATTAATTTAAGTAGCTGAATAAATAAATAATTGCAGTCTTAATTTGAATAAGTAACTAAAGAGATATTAAATGTCTTAATTTAATTTTGTGATATTACCAATGCCTCAATGAACAATTCATCTTTAATCCTGCAAAATAGAATAGAAAGGGTTTCCTTTTTCTATCACATTTTATTGACAGACATCAATCTCCCTCACATCCATTATTTCTGCCATCACCCTATCTCTCCCCATTCACTCACCCTTCTTTTTTCATGTCGCAGTAACTTTTTTTTTCTAGTTAACCTCTTTACCAACAATCAACATACAGCTTTCTCAGCAAGGTTAAAGACTCCTCTGTTATCAACATTATCTCCCTTCGCTTACCAACAGTTTGCATTGTACTGAGTACATTTCATTATAGCACCTCGTCAAAGAGGTTGTCTTGTCCTCTGCAACACTAAAGAGTTCTATGTTATCTCCCTTCCTTCAAGGTAAATATGATCGAGAAAGTATATAGTGACCAACCCCTCTGACTATTGCTGTCAAAATAATCACTGATCTGATACACATCCAGCAGATATGTGTGCTTCACATGATAAACAATACCTTTATAATTCTAAAATAGTCATCTTCTCTTACCCAGTCTGTAGACTTTCACTTTTTAAATATTAATTCTATTGGCTTTATCCTTTAAATATCACAGAATTTTATGCTCTGCACTGTCCTATGACCTGCTCTTTTTTGGAGTTCTTCCACGTCTTACAAAGATTTCCACATTTTCAATGATTCAGACTAAAATAGGAGTCAAATGTTGCTACTGGTTCTTTACTATTTATATATCATTGTAATACTCGAAACTCAGCTCATATCAGAACAAAATTAATAAAGGGATTCACTTGTATGAATACTATAGATCTGTAACAGCAACACAAGACCTCAAATTTGGTTGGAGGGAGTGGTTGATTATACCAAATTTAGTTTTTTATTGGTATTTATCTTCTTGATGAAAGATGAAAGGCTGTCCTCAATCTCAACAGTAATTTGAACTCAGGACATAAAGTAATGCAGCTAAAGTCTTTTTGTCTGTTCTTTTGATTTCACAAATTCATTTTCTTCGTGCAGATGCTATTAACTTGCATCCATAATTTCAGTCTTCGTTTATTTTTGTTTTAAAATGTTCAGTATTTAGTTTCATACCTAAACTGTTTTGAGTTAAAATCCTACCAAGGAAAATTTATCTCTCCATTCCTCCAAGGTTGATAAGATGAAACAGTAGTAAGAAACAGGAATTAGTTCAGTCAACTGTATATCTCCTACCAAATTTGAGCTTCTCTCCTGATATTACAGCAATTTATTTCTTGATTTTTCAATGTTGATATAAACCCAAAATCTGCAGACTTCTTGACACATTATTGAGATAAAAGGATTTTGACTTGTTGAATTTTGCTGAAAAATAGAGAAAACAATAACAGTTTGTTTTTTAAGTTATCTGCTGTGTAAAATCAGACATCCATATAAGATTCTTGGGGTCCATACAACAAAATAGTAAATTAGGAACCCACAATAGTATTTTGAGGGTTCCTGAAAAAAATTAAGTTTTAGATGTATATTGGTATGTATTGCAAGAAACAGCTAAATTTCTTTCTCTAACATTTTACAGAGTTCAGCATACACATGTTAATGTGTGAAAAACAAAATAGGAATTTTGGAAGAAGTTTCTATAAAACTAGTTTTTAAACATCGAATAGCTATGGGAATCCACCAGAATAAAATAGTAATGAAAGAGATCCATAGATAAAAAATGGTTGACAAACCCTGCTTTACAAGTTTTCCTTTTTTATTCATTTTGCAGTGGCCATGTAAAGAAGACATACGTACTCAGAGGTGTAACCATGGTTGGCATATCCCTTTTGAAAATGCAGAGCCAAGGCCCACTTGGCAAGACCCTAGTACATGGTTGTGTCTTCAAAAAAAACCAACTTCTTATTAACAAAGAAAAAAAACATTAAAGTTTTAGAAAAATTTCTTTTTATGTACATTAAAATCTGAGCTGCAATATAACTAAATATACGTAATCCAAGTATATGACTTTGAATTTTTTTTTTTTGAAAGTTGATGTCATGAAATGTTAATATTTGAGCTTATGAGAGATTTTGGTTATTCTGAAGGTCCAGAGTTCAAATGTTGGCCATGCTTTTTTTTCCTTTTCATTTAATCTTTGATGTGGAGGGCTGTAACCTTTTCAAGCAGTCTGAATCAGAAATGCTTCGAATTTAAATTGGCTGAGTAAGTTTGAGAACAAAGAAATGTAGAAATTATTTATTCTAAGATTGAGTTAAAGTGGTTGGAAGAGGAGGAGGTGAAAAAAATAAGGTTTCGGATGGAGGTGGGACATTATCAACAAGTTTAGATGATTGCAGGAAGGACAAAGAAGGACAAAGCTTTATGATGAGCAAGTACTTGAAGCCAGTTGGTTAATGGTTCTCTTTCAGGTTGTTATTTTGTTGTACTCTGCAATGCATGTATTCTTCATGGGAATGCTATCTCAGATGTGTATGGAATAATATTGTGAAGAGTGAGCTTACAACATGTAGATGTGCCACAGTTCGAAAATAAGTATTTTCAGATAAAAAAAATTCCATTTAATAAGAAATAATAGAAGAAAATTTTAAAAAGAGAACCTTTATTTTGTGATCAAAACACCTGAAGACTACTAATGTAGGAAGTTGGTGAATGATTAACTTCAAAAATATTTTTGAGGTTTGATACCAAGTATGACAGAGTCAAGATATTTTCCAAATCCAATAAAATAATAATCATCCAATATTAGCAGGTTGGATGGATTTGTCAGCGAAATTGTTTTTATAACTGCATGATCTTTCTAGTGAAACCTGTTATCAGCCAGGTAGACTGAAGTATGTGATGTATCGGATTTCATCAGGGCACAAAGCTGTAGTAAAAGTTCCAACTCCTGACAGTGTTATTCAGTTGTTCTGAAGCATAATTTGTTAAATATTATGTCACCCTGGTAGATTAAATTCATGGCTGGTGAATGAATATATATTTCAGTATTAACTATTGGTACAGGCTGAATAAAAGAATAAATATCAGGTTTATCTCAGATAATGACAACAGGAAGTTATTTAAATTGTGAGATATTGTTTCACAATATCATTAGAGAAAAGTATATTAGGCCTAATTGTCAGCAGCATAAAGTGGAATGGAGAAGTTGCGATAAGAAACGAAGAATGTGAACTAAGATGAAGAGAAACTGTGATTAGTATCTTCAGTCGCTACTGTCTAACTATGAGAGGGAGTCTGTAGTAGGTATATATAGAAGGTAGGGAGAATTTATTCTAGGTGGAACCAATAGAAATAAAGCTAGGAACCAGAACTGCTGAAAGTACTATGATGGAAATGGAAGTTCATTTAGCTCAATAAATTGTGCAGGAAATTGTCTTTTTATGCTTAAACACCTGAAATTGAGTTTGATTCAAAAATGAATATTCCCGAGAAAGTATTTGTTAGTTACTAGTGATCCTAGTTCCTGACAAGTACTTTAGATTATTGGTTCCTAGAAGAGTGAAAGGCAAATTCGACCTTGGTGAGATTCGAAATCAGAACGTTAAGTAATGTAACTAAAAATACTGCAAGTTGTTTTTTCATCTGACGCTCAACCAATTTTGCCACCCCCACCCCCGGACCATAATAACGGTGCCTAAGAAAGTGGGGGTGGGGACTAAAACAATGACCTTAGAACAGACTACCTTAAGAACATTCACAGACATGTAAAAATGTTTGTTGAAACATTAAAAGATTTGTAACGAAACAGAATCTTTTAGACACAC
Organism: Octopus bimaculoides; assembly: GCF_046866305.1. Taxonomy (NCBI): domain Eukaryota; kingdom Metazoa; phylum Mollusca; class Cephalopoda; order Octopoda; family Octopodidae; genus Octopus; species Octopus bimaculoides. Next base: position 52,115,743 of record NC_142938.1, on the reverse strand, counting down.
AACAGACGCCATTTAGTCCTCACCTCACTCATAGCAGCAGCACTACTTTACAGTCACAGATAAATAAAAAAGTAAATCTGATAATTTCAGTGACTTTGCCAGATCTTTAGTAGTTTTTAAAATAGGAAATTGCAATACAAGCCAACACAATGCTGACAGTATATATTTATATACATATACTATTTCAATTCATTTATTTTACATAAAAGTAATTACTTTGCAATTAGAGGTTCGTAAAAAAACAACAAATTTGAATAAATTTGTTTCTTCAACTTATTGCATATCGGTGAATTCTATCCTTTATCTTTCCATAAAAACATTTATTCCCTTATATATAATCACTATAATATAGACAAAAATAATCTTTCATATTGCATAAAAACTGAAGATTAAGAGTAAAAGACAAACCTGACTCTATCAAAATACATCGCTATTAAGAAAAACTTGTCGACTGTACAAGTTGGCAGCCGTTAACTTGTATATCTCATCTTACATACTTCTTAGTTTCTCTAATCTTTGACTCATGCGCCATTAAATCTGACGTATTTCCACACTATCTTCACACCACACACATATTTCAGGTTTGTCTTTAGCATCAGCAACAGACATTTTTAGTTTGATTAAAAGACGCTTTACAACACCGTAAAGTCTTCTGAAAAGGTTTTTACTTTACCCCGCACACATTACATTACGGGGATGGTAAGAATTAGGAAGTTATGGCATAGGATGTGCCCAGAAACCCAGCCTTCAGTGACGTGACAGGGCCAATGGTAAATTAATAATACTTGATATTATAATATAAATAATATTAGATATCAGACTCGTTTAATATGTCAGGCACAGTGGAACCATTTCCCGGGGTGTGATCTTAACATGTTAGCATGCTGTTAAAAACTCGTATTGTTTCATGACTGGAAAAATTTGGAAGGTGTTGATTTGTTACTTATGTTAAGTAAATTATCAGTTATAGAACGATATTTTAAGAGGAAAAAGCAGTTGTTATTATAAAACTTTATTATTCAACTCAATTATAATCCAGTCTGTAAGAATTTTCCGAAATTCTTTTACCGATTCAAATTTTGGAATAATTGCAATAAGATTTATTTTCTCTGTCTGTTCTTTGTAATAGGAATGTTACAGATAGAGAATTTAATTTCTCTTTTATCATTCTTCACCAAAGACATGTTTTTAATCGTTTCTTTGAGAAAATGTTCGTCCAGACGTGGCAGATGAAGTTGGCAAGTCGTAAAAATCTCTGAAGTCAGGTGTTGCAGGCGGCTGTTTTCTTTTTATTAAAATGATTTACAATGTTAGCCAAACAACAAACAAAGGTTTCTTATAGAAATTTCAAATGCCGGAAGTTGAGAGCTTATCAAAGAATTAATGTCAATGCCAATGGCTTATTTTCTCTTTTATTAAATTATTTCTGCTGATTGCCTCTACAAGCAACGTTTCCGGCCTTGAATATATTTTCTAACTTGTCCGTCTGCTCAGAGCGTTGGTCGAAAGAAATTATTCTTTACACCTATGACTAGAACCGTTTTATAGTATGGGCGCACCGCCTGGAAATCCGCGATTTTAGGTATCCCGAAATTCGATCTAAAAACGAAAATTAAGGTTCATATTATTGGTGTTGTTCCGTTGCTCCATGTCAGCTACACGACGAGGCCAAGCTCCACAGGTACTTCTTCCTTGTTATATTGAGTTTCAAACTGGTCGAGGACAACATTATACACTCTGGCATACGGTAAAACTGGCCAAACGATGCAAAAGTTAAAATTTCATTCTGACGACTGCTGAATTGGTCCTTCATCTCCTTTTTTTTTTAATCGCTAACAGCTGACTTCACTTTTGTTGTGGATCTATGATGACGTATCTAGATCGCACTTGAAAAGTTTTACTGGCGTTTATTTCAAACTGACCCGTTTAATCCAGATTTATCTTGTTTATTCACAAAATACGGATATGAATCAATCTTTTTTAGAAAGAGTTTCAAACATGTATAATATGAATAAAAAATTTACTTTAGATCAATTAATATACATCTGCCCTGGTCTCTCTCTCTCTCTCTCTCTCTCTATCTCTCTCTCTCTCTCTCTCTCCCATCACTTTTATTTTAGATAGTGCAATCTAATTCTCAGGTCTTTGTCGCCCTGTTTGTTTATCGATTGGAATTACCAACAGAAGGGCCCAGTCATTTTGGAGCCTTTACTGTTTTCCCATACTATATTAAATACGTTTAATATACTATATTCAATACGTTTAATGTGGAACGTTTTCCCCACGGGCTATCTTTTTGCTTTTAATACCACACCATTGATGGTAACCATTCCAGAACTTTCTGGTTTGGGGTTTTTCATTCTTTTTGTTGCCTTTTCTATTTCTTCCTTTGTTATGTATATTTACATACGTAATACAAACACATATGAGTTTATATGCAAGTGCCTGTTTATCTGCGAGTATGTGTATCCGCATATATATATTATGTAGACCTAAAAAGTTCATAGCCTGACCAAGATACTTTCATGGAATGTAACCTAATGAGGTTTATTTTACAACATGGTCCACACACTTCTTTCATCAGTGTAGCAGTACTTGAATCCCATTCGTGAAAAGCTTTCATCTCGTTGGTCAAAAAAGTCAGCAGCAGCTCAGCAGCAGAAATGACGTTATGATCACAGCGATATTGGTTCCCAGCCGAGTGTTTTATTCATGTTGGGGAACAGATGATAGTCAGAGGGGACCATATCAAGAAAATAGGGAGGGTGATCAACCATTTCAAAGTCACAGTCACGTACAGCAACCATTGAGATGAAAGACTTGTCTGCCGAAGCATTGTTCTTGCGAAAAAGACCCCATTCTTTAGTTTTCCTGACCGTTTGGTCTCGATAGCCTTTCGTGACTCCCTCAGCAAGTTGGCATAGTACTCTCCATTGATAGTGTAGCCCTTTTGAAGATAGTCAATAAATAATATCTTTTGCATCCTAAAATACTGAGGCTGTTATGTTACTTTCCCTGTAAATGAAACAACTTCGGCCTTCTTAGGAGCAGGCGAAGTAGGGTGTTTTCACTATATGGGTTGTCTCTGGCTCAAAGTGAGGAAGCCAACACTCATCTTGACTTGGAAACCCTCAAAGAAACCAACTGGATTTACATGAAACAATGTCAGGTTTTCCCGCGAAGTGATCAGCCCGGTATGTTTTTGATCATGTCAGAAGACGTGATAACACCACAAAACCAAGATTTATCGATTTTCAAGAGAAATCACTACTAGTTTCTTCTGAAGTTCTTGAATAGCCAGATGTTAGTTTACTTTGAAAGAAACAATGCAGTTTTTAATAAGCTGAGTCGAAATTAATGCAAGCAAGATTTCACAGTTCTAGCATCACTTTTTCATAGTCAACCAGTGATCTTTTCACCCACCAACCTCGTATAATAGCTGTATTCCTAAATGGCGAGGGAGATATATGCTGCAGTTGTAGAATTTACTGAGAGAAGGTCAAGGTTGTCTTTTTATTTTACTATCAGACGTGTGTGTGTGCGTGCGTGTGCGCGTACGTGTATATATATGTAAATATATATGTGGTTATGTGTATGTGTATTTACGTGTGCGCGGGCGTGCGCGCGCAATTCACGGTTAGGTCAGGAATAAATTGCAGGAAGAGAATGGGAGAGAAACTAAGATGAGGTGATAAGATGAGTGATTTACATAACGGTAGATTTATATAGCAACACACACATTCCTGGCGGCGAGAAAATGTTTGAAAAAGCTTGCTGCTACTGCTGTTGGAATGTTCTTGCCGATGGACGAACCATTTCCCACATTCAGACTAAGAAACAACGACTGTAATATGGTAATATTAGGTTAGTTGTAAGAGTACTAAATAGATAATGAAATATTCATGATTGCATTTTTACCCATGAAATGCTGAACGCATTAACATTTCCCCATTTTATATCTCATTCTAAATTCTATATCTTACTCTGAAAGTTTATTTTTATTATCTCTTGTATCAATAAATGGTTTCTAAAAATGTTATGCTATAGCTCGCTTCTTTTTCAGCGATTAGATATTATCTGTCCATTAACAGCTTTTATAGTATAAATAAAAAAAAACTTACAAAAATAATAAGTTGATATATTTGGATTCTTTCTGTATTGGATAAAGAAAAAAAACTGACCTTAGTGAAAAGTTAAATTTCTGTGAATATGATTATGGACAAAGATAGGCTAAAATCAGTTTTTTTTTTCTATGCGGGTCAACAACGTGTTTCACAAGTTATCTTATGTCAGAGAATGGCCAGGCGGCTTCCATGAGTTGTTTAAGGGTCTGTGAGATCGATGTCAGAACAAGAAGAAAGAATCACGATTCATGAATTATTCTTACACCAAGGTTTTGGTCCAAATACTGAAAACTTGACCTTTGTCTGTTAAAGGTAGCCAAAGGTCAAGTGATGTTTTAAAGGTGGTCCACAAATTTAATCTGCCAACGGGAAGAAGGAATCACGATTCATGAGTTATTCTCACACCGAAGTTTTGGTCCAAATACTTAAAACTTAACTTTTGGCTGTTAAGGCTGCCAAAGGTCAAGTAATGTTTTAAAAGTGATCGACAGGTTTAATTTGTCACCCAAGAACTGATACAACCCCAATAACGGGTTTCAGTATAGCTTCAGTCTATATATATAGTTCAGAAAGCTACCTCGCAGTTTCACTCTATCTCTTATCCATGAAGCTACAGCAGATTTCATTTTACTTATCATCCACAGTTTCCATACGTTTTGAATCTACTTATGGTCCACGAATCTAACAGACAGTTTCAGTTCACCGATAGTCCACAGATTCACCTCACAGTGTCATTTCATCTGTCGTCCATCCAGCTACCCTACACTTTCAGTCTATATTTGTTCAATTAAGCTACCATATATTTTCAGTCCGTTTATAGTCCACTGATCTGCCACACCGTTTCAGTCCGTTTATAGTCCACTGATCTGCCACACCGTTTCAGTCCAAATATAGTCCGCACAGTTGTCTCAGATAGTCCACAAAACTATCCTACCGTTATAACGAATAGATTACCTGAAGTGCCATCACAGAGATTCATTCTTTAAGTTTATCTATTGTCCACAGAATCACCACACATCTTCAGTGTGTCTATAGCCTCCAAGATTTCGGCATATTCTTAAATTGTCACTACCCCACAGAGCTTCCTCTCATTTTCATCTTGGTTCACAGATCTACATCACACTTCCGCCGAGGTCGACTTTGCCTTTCATCCTTTCGGGTCGATAAATTAAGTACCAGTTACGCACTGGGGTTGATGTAATCGACTTAATCACTTTGTCTGTCCTTGTTTGTCCCCTCTATGTTTAGCCCCTTGTGGGTAATAAAGAAATAAGAAACGTTATCACGCCGGGCGAAAACATAGCGGTATTTCATCTGTCTTTACGTTCTGAGACCAAATTCCGCCAAGGTCGACTTTGCCTTTTATTCTTTCGGGGTCAATGAATTAAGTACCAGTTGCGTACGGAGGTTGATCTAATCGACTGGCTCCCTCCCCGAAAATTTCGGGCCTTGTGCCGAGAATAGAAAAGATTATTACAGTTTCATATAAAGCGGCGAGCTTGCAGAGCAAAATGCTTAGCGGTATTTTGCCCGTCGCTACGTTCTGAGTTAAAATTCCGCGGAGGTCGACTTTGCCTTTCATTCTTTCGGGGTCGATAAATTAAGTACCAGTGAAACACTGGGGTCGGCGTAATCGACTTATCCCCTCCCCAAAATGGCCGCCCTTGTGGCAAAATTCATTGGCCGAAAATAATACAACAGGAACTTCTTACAAAGAATGAAAGAACTGCTTTATTTTTTAATAATTTTATACGTTTAGTTTGCAAACAAAATATCTGGAATATTATCTTCTTTGCCATATGTGTTCGAGTGTTGCAGTTTCAACAAATATAACACTAGAACAGTATCGAAGATTTGATAGAAACATTTTACCTAAAATAAAAAAAAAGTAACGAACATTTACAAATCTTGACATTGTAGCGTAGACTCCGGTGAAATTCTTCTCTCCCATTTATTATATATACGTGCATTCGAACGTAGCAGGGAACAGCTAGCTTTTGGCCGCTGTTTGGATCCAGTTGTGTACAGTACTCTGATTAGTTGATATTGGCGCAATTAGTTTCATACTCGGTCGCGCCAATTTGCCGCGTATGACCAGTCGGAGGTTCTAAATACGATCACGTGGGACAGCCTATTTACTAACCCGTTTGTAGCCTACAGCTTCTTATAAAAACTCAGCTTCTCGTTCCGGAGTCTTTGGTTCCAGACCTTTGAAGGTCTAGCCACTGATCACAGACACAACCAGTTCTAGCGACAACGCCAGACAACACCACTACCACAGCAGCTACGACGAGACTTACCAACTTTGTCCAACAGCATTACGACAACCCCCTTCTTCATCGCCACCATCATGTCCTTCTTAACGTCGTCAACATCATCTCTCTTCGTACACAGCTCAGCAAGCAATTCGCCCAGGTTCCAACAGTTCACTGTTCGTGAACTACTTCACCACGGATCAACAACGAATATACAAACTGCAGTCACTCCTGTACAAGTGATCCAGGCGGCAGTATCACAGCCACAACTTCACGTACGACATTTACCTGCAACCGGCTCAGCATCATAGCCGCGAATTCTTGGTACAGTATTTTAACTATTGTGTACGACTAACTACGAATTGGTATTATGCTTTTTGTGTCTCTGAACTTCTCACTTCGTATGTCTCATGGACGCTTTCACTGTTTCCTTCTTTGTTGCCATCCTTATATGTTCTTAACACACGCGCATACATCTATGCCTACACGCACGCATACATTTTGTTCTCCTGACGGCTTGTCTATGATTCTGAATACATGACGCGCGCACGCACGTACACGCACGCACACGCACGTACACGCACACACATACACACACACACATGTTATTATATCAATAAAATGTTCTCTTAATCATTCTACGCGGTTGTCTCTTTTCTATCTGGCATTTATTTATTCTATCCAATATCTCTTTATTGTAAGGGCCGTATGATGTGGTACACAAGAGCCATTCTTCGTCGCCTCATATCATACGGTCACTTAAAACATCATAATCAAAATAAGAAAATTGATAGATTGAACAATTTCCACTGTTCCCGCTAATGTATTTATTTATTCATACTGAATTTCTAAATGTGCTCTAATTAGAGCTTTGCCAATGTTGCCCAATTGCAATAATGTTTTGAATCACATAGCTTCATCTGCAGACGCTTCAAGCACCAGTTAATTTAATAATTATGTTGAACGCACATGTTCCGATTAACTTAAACACTAATAATTATCAACGATTACTTATTTACAACAATTTATTGTTTAGTCTCCATAGTCACTCCCTTTGTCCAAATTTCTGAAATTTTAGTTTCAATACTGTGACAATTATTTGCCAAATTTTTCGTTAACTGCTGTTCACAATAAAGTAATTAGGTAAAAGCACGAAAATACATCAATTTTAAACGATAAATATTTCAAATAGTTGTTCATGGATAGTGTAAAGATGATCGATAATTTGTAAGAATACAACTCATATTCATGCAATTTATTGACATTAACGAAGTTTAAAGTAAATGTAATGAAGATGACGGAGAAATAGTGTAGCTAAGGGGAGGCGGTTTGTCTTGTATAGAGGAGGCACTTTTGGGTCTGCCGTGTAAGCCTGAAAAAGCGGCACACCCAAGGACTGAACCGAGCGGCACGCACACTAGCTACGCCACTGCCATGTAGTTTCTGGACAAATTTTGCTTTCTCACCTAATTTTAAATGTTAATATATTTCAGTTGTGCTCACGATATTGAAATATCAATTGTGCTAGTTGACTTATATCACGAAAATGCTGGCTTTCCATGATATTCAAAGACCAATGGGAAAGTAAACTGGAATGAACGAGAGATATATCTTTCATGAAAACTTGTCAGTGGCGGAATTCGGGAGTGTGAGCCCTGGACAGCCTTTGAGTTTCTCATCCCATCCGGGCTCCCATAAAAAAAATACAAGCTTATACAGCAGGTCCCAAAGTACTGCACCCACAAAAGCGTCGCCCGAGACGGGCTGCCCCTTCCTACTCTAGCTGCTTTACTGAAACAGTGCTTTCAACGACTGCTTTATTGGTATTTTTCTATTTTGTCTCGGGTTCCTCATTGGCATTTTTATGTAATTTATTGTTCCCCATTTGCTTTCTTTTTATCATAATCTAAGCATTTTGAGAATAAAAGATCTTTTTAGTCTTTATAATTGCTGTTTCGTCCTTGTGAAAAGTTTTCTTGTCTGTAAAAATATTGGTTAAAAGAGTGGACTAATAAGAAAATGTGGATGGAGAGGTGGTCATATGCTTATTTAACTGAACCTGAAAAGATACAGGACAAGAGGTGAGAAGTTTAAAATATTGCAGCTGTAGCTGGAAACGAAACAATGAATGTATTATTTCAAGCTACATTAAAATGTAAAAGTGTACCTTCTGTTCCCTTCCTTAAATTATCATACTGAGACGCGACATAAACCCATGAGTATGGTTTTAATAAGACATGTACAAGAAAGTGTGCGATAAGAGGAAAGAAAATGGCTCTTCAAATTTAACTACATTACCATTGTGACCTAGAGCAAGGGTTTTCAAACTTTTTGACTTGCGGACCCCTTTATATTTCAGGCTTTACCTTAGGGACCCCCTTATAAACGCTTATGAAATTTACACATAAATATTTGCTTAAAATAATATATATTTTTACATTTATTTATTTAACAGTATTTAACAAATAGGTTTATTGTCAATTAAAGGATTTCGATTAAAAAACATATATAAAATCAAATTGCCCATAAAAAGTATTTGCTGACCTAGAGGACCATTGTTAGTTTATTGAATATCGTAACTTGCTGCGGAGTAAAATAACTTAATATCTAAGATGGTGAGCTGGCAGAATCGTTAGCATGCCGGGCAAAATGCTTAGCGGCATTTCGTGCGTCTGCCCGTTGAGTTTAAATTCCACTGAAATCGCCTTTGTTTTTCATCCTTTCAGAGTCGATAAAATAAGTACCAGTTGAGCACTAAGGTCGGTGTAATCGACTTACTTCCTTCCCTGAATTTACTGGCCTTGTGCCAAAATATGAAATCAATGTTCACTATCTAGGAGTGTAGAAGAAGCGGTAAGATCTTGCTATGTCGATACATTGATTTTGTTTCGATTCTCCGTTAACTTCGCTTACATTGCTAAAACCCTTTGAAATCTATGATTGTCACAACTTCTCCATAGCTTCCTTCCTATAAATTAAGTGTCTGTCTTACTCAAAACAACTCATTATGATTATGACATAAGGTTTTGATGTTTAGAGTTGTGTAGGCTTATGATCAATGTCACTGGAGATCGGACCATCCCACCTCCCATTTTTAGAGGAGGGGATACAAGAATATCTATTGTGCCCCTACTATATTTAAAATGGTAGTGTAGATAGTTGGCTGCTATTTCTTGCTGGTCGCGCATCCACATACAGGCTCCCGATTAAAGTGTCAAAGGACAATGGTTCTGTGAGGTTTCTGTTATTCTATCTTAGTCATCCCAAACAGAATTGAATAGGACATTACACGAATGGCTAATTTTTTAAAGTGTTCCAACCAGTCTTAATTAGTTTGACATTTTTATTTGTTTATACTCCGTACAAAAGCGAAACAAAGAACTATTTGACCTTTTATGAATAGAAGAATTCATCAATAAATGAACAGTTTTTATTGATTCCTGACAACGTGAAAAAGAGGTTTTCATTGCTTTCCTCGGCATTTCTAATCCAGCTTGCTTGTTTACTTCAATTTAAAAAAAAAATCAAATTAAAGAATGATCGTCATTGATAGACATGAGAGATTTCAAGTATTTAGCCTTGAACACTAAGTTAAAAAAAAAAAAAAAAAGATTTAGCCAAGAACCTTTCATGCCACACTATGTCAAAGTCTATTTTACTGCTGAGTGTCTTAGTTTAAGGTGAAGTATGTCTGAAAATTAAATATTTAAAAATTAGTGTCCCTCTACCAATGCTCGCTTTTGATTTTGAAGACTTTTTTTTTTAATCTTGTAGCATAGAGAATGTACTTACATTTGTCCCACCAACTGATTTCACAGATGATTTTTATAAAGGGAAAGAAAATATTCAGAATATCCAATTATATACGGCAAGTAAGAAAACGGGGAAGATATAAAATCGACAGACATCAACTGGTAAACATTCAATTATGTCTATTTATTCAATTATGTTGGATGAATACACACACATGTATGAGTGATACAGATTAACGAGTAGAAAAAGCTGGTAACTGCATAGACAAGGGTGTGAATACATACAAGTATATAGAAACAAATGAGCCAAAATATAAATAGGTGTGCAGGTACTAATTCCTTGCGGCCGTTTCTGCCAAGAGGCAACAAAATCTTCCAGGTTATCTCCATCACTTCAATGTTGTGCAGGGATGAACAGACAAGGCTTGGAGAATGGATGTGCCCCTAGGCTTCTTCAGATGGTCTAGGTAGTTGTGGCGGGGGGGGGGGGGGGCTAGCACATATAAAAGTCAGTTAAGGATAGATAAGGTGTGCTTATCCCTTAGTTGGTTTCTCAACCTCTAACTCACACAGAAATAAATTATATATATATATATATATATATATATATATATATATATATAAACTGGCAATATGACCATCCCCAAGTACAACAATATATATATATAATTTTAAGTTTTTAACTTTACAACTTAAGTCCCTTTACAATTTAACATTTTTAAATTACAGAATGCTCAAAGATGTCCCCTGGGTGGCGACCACTGCGGACTGTTGGTCGGCCCACAACAGATCCTACCTGGGGATGACGGCACACTGGCTGGATCCCAAGACCCGCACGAGACAACACGTCGTCCTGGTTTGCTCTCGACTCAGAGGACGTCACTGCTTTGATGTTCTCGCCCAGGCCATGGTGGACACCTATTACAAGTTCCACCTGCAAGACAAGGTGACCAAGACCACGACGGACAACGGCAAAGACTTTGTTGAGGCATTTATGCAGTTATGTATAGAAGTTGATCTCTTACCAGACATTCCTGAGACTGCTGCCGATCCGGACTTGGAGGGCATCGAGGATGTGGACCTGGACGGGAATCCCGAGGCTGGGGATGTGAACGAAGTTGAGTACATCTCTGTTGATACCGTCCTTGACGAGTCCAGCGGCCTGCCAGTGCACTTGTAGTGTGCAGCCCCTACCTTCAGCTTGGTAGCTAGTGTGGATTCCGACAAGGCTCTTGACAGCGCTTCGTTCGAGTCGGCCTACAGTAAGGCCATGTCGAAGGCACAGCGGCTGTGGAATCTGCAGAGCCACAGCACGGTGGCGGCAGACAGCACTCTGGACGCGTTGAAGAGGAGGCTGGTGGTCCTCAACAGTATCAGATGGAACTCTACCTATGACTCTGTTGTTTTCCTCAACAACCTGCTGGAGAAGAATAGGGGAGCTGTCCTCAGGATGATGACACATCTGAAACTGCAGACTTACACTGATTCTGACGTCGGCTCCTGACGGAGTACGCCCATCTGATGTTTAATGTTGCCAAGGCCTCGGATAAAATCTAGTGGGAGGACCAGGTTTATCTCGGGAGCCATCTGCCAACTGTAGCGGCTACCGTCATGAAGTTGGAGGAGGCCAAGTTCAAACATCTTCTGTACTGCAGTCCTCTGGTAGACGCGATACTGGCAGGCATCACGTAAAGGTTTGGGCTCCTCCTAGAAGACCTGGAGTGCCAGCTGATCGCTGCCTTCCACCCCAAGTTTTGCCTGTTCTGACTGGAGCAATATAATAACAGCCATGTTAGCAGAGTAACGAACGCCATGGAGACCGTCGTAGAGACAGCCCTAATGGAGATCAATGCGGAGGGCAGCTGGACCACCAACGATGACGATAAGAAAGATGATTTCTTCAGCGACATCACTCGATTCTGGGAGAGCAGGAGTCACAGGTCACTGAAATCTAAGGCGCAGAACTTGGTGAAGACCTAACTGGAGGCCGTCTCGAAGGAGGTCCTGATTGAAGTTCCCTTTTTGGGCGAGCAGGTCTTGATTGACCTGTTCACCATGTCGATCCCATCCAGTGCAGCAATTCAGCGTCTATTCTCTATAGGCAAAGATATTCTGAGGAGCAAGAGAGCCACTCTGTCAGATGGTAACTTTGAGAGGCTGATGTTTATGAAGGGCAACCAGCATCATGTCGAGGCGATGAAGTCCCAACCAGCGTAGCACACCCAGATAATCATCTGATCTTGAAATGATACCTATGCTATACTACACCATTTTGATTCGTTTAATACTTTTTGCACAGTAAATAAAGTGTATGTTATCTGAAAATAAAGTGTATGTTGACTGATGTGTAATTTCATTTGTTCATTTAATTATTTGCGTTCACTTTGCTCATCATCAGATCTTGGTATGCTATACCTTTTTAGAAAGCTCTATGTCTAAGCTACAACATGAAAATTTCAGCTCTCTAGGTCTGTTTTTAGGGATTTTAGAGCAAGAAACACCAAACCGAAACTAAATTCATATAATAAAAGTTAGCAGTTATCAGCGTTAGCGTCTGCTAATTTTTTTTTACTTGTTTAGCGGTTTAGCGTTTGCGAAGCCAACTTTTTTAGTTAGAGGATTAGCAGTTAGCGAAGCTAACTTTTTGCTTAGCTGTGCCCACCACTGCCCGCAACTAATTTGGCCAACAAGAGGGTCATGTGACTTAATGCTAAGAAAGACTCAGGTGAGCCAATTTTCCAGTATTTAATGTTAAAACAGTCAAATTGACAAGACGTCTAATATTACAATCAAATTAATGTGCTAAACAGTTCTGTTACACACACACACACACACACACACATACACACACACAAGGAGAATTATAAATGTCACTAAATGGGACTAGGATGTTAGTAAACACTTACATTGCTAGAAATAAGAGCTAAACCGCTCTAATGCTGTAGTTAACTCACATGAATAAAAACACACACTAACAGGAACCATAATCGTTCTCGATCGGCACTTTTCGGAAGATTATGCTCCCTGTTAGTGTATATGTTTTCATTCATGTGCGTTAACTACAGCATTAGAGCGGTTTAGCTCTTATTTTTAGCAATGTAGGTATTTCCTAACACCCCAGTCACATTTAGTGACATTTATAATTCTCCTTTTTGGTGAAACATTGCAAACTGCTGTTGATATATATATATGTATATATATAAGTTCAAAAAAGGAAAAAGACAAAAAAACAACAATGTGAGGACGTGATACAGATTGTGTTACTAGACGCTCGGGAAAGGAAAGAGAGAGAATATGACGTTTCGAGTGGAGCTCTTCGTCGGAAACAAGGAAAGTCCAAAGAAGGGGAAAACGGAGGAAGAAAAAATCGCCACCGATGTCCACGAGGTTACATTGTGGAAGGACCGGAAGGGGAAGGGGTGAAGGAAAAGTTAAGCATATAAATATGAAACAAGCTGGGAAAAAAGAGTACTCAATACCAGAGGTGGAGTAATATGCTTTATTTAAAAGCAGCAGAAATATCACAAAAACTGTTACTCAGAGTTTCACGTTCCCGTTCGTCAGACAGTATATGATCATCGCCAGATCATAACTGGTAAATTTATCTGGAAGGATAAAAAGCAAAATTTTAACTTTAGTAGAATTTGAACTCAGAACGTATAAGACCTGTAACGAAATATCCCAAATATAACATTGTCCACTGCGCTATCGATTCTGCCAACTTAGCACACTCACAAGCTTTCGCACCGACAAACCAGTAGTTTCTTTGGTCAAAATGTATCTGTATCTATTGACTTGTTTAGCTGTGTTTTACGGAGGCTTTTACTTTCCCATGAGTAGACGAATTCAGAAAACTTCTTTACTCTTGTTATTGAGTAAATATAGAGTATGGAAGTATTACATTTGACGGCAAGACTTCAAAATATGTGGAAAAATACGGAGAATATGATTCTGACAAAAATTTCCAAAAATTTTTCTACTTAAGGTTAGGGTTAGGGTTAGGGTTTTAGAGTTAAGGTTAGGGTTTTAGGGTTAGGGTTTTTGGGTTTTAGGGTTAGGGTTAGGGTTGGAGTTTTAGGGTTAGGATTACGGAAAAAGTGAAAAATGAAGAAATTGGCCGGGGAATAAGGGGGGAAGGAATTCAAAATCCCGATTTTTTGCAATTTTCCGGAATCTCCGTATCTGAAAACGTTGGATTTTGACAAAAAAAAAAAACAAATAAAAAAAAACAAAACAATAATTTGCGAGAAAATGGGGGGGGGGGGGCAGGAGGAAGTCTTTCCCATTTGACTACCATTGTATTTTCAAGGTCTGTTTTTTTTATTCAGTTGCAGTACCTACTCTCCAATTATACAAACAATGTATACGTAATACACCGTCGATTTCTAATTTATACATATACAATGCGATACGTATATAGGCGTTACAGCAATAGGTTGATGTATTTACGTCTGTTGATCTCTTAAAATATATTTCAAACCTACGCATTTATTACACTGAAAAACAGAAAATCTAGAATATGTACGTCATTATTATTACAACGGGTAAAAGACACAAATATTTGGAATTACTGCGCTGAGATTTATTAACGCCCACATCTACGGCGAATGTCAAAATTAAAAATAAATAGATACATAAAGAGATAAATTAAAGGTGTGGAAGAGGAGAAAGACAGACTCTCTGTCAAGTGGTGCTAAGCAATAATGGCAAAGAGTTAACATACCGCGACCCTTTGTTACTTTTAGGTTTTAACATGTTTTACTCACACTTTTTTTTTTCGGTTTTTCCTATTTCGTTGATAGAAAGAAAAGTTATTTTCATTCAACAACTCTGCTTATATTCAACATACAGAAAACTAATATCCCACCCAACAAAAAGCCCAATTTGGCTTAGATAAATCCAACTTCAGCCTACCATGTTAACGATAATGCTTTCCGATTGAGGCACAAGGCGAGCAACTTTGAGGGGCGTGGGGGTGAGTCGATACCTCCCGTCTCCATTACTTGATTAATACTTTATTTTATCGACCCTGAAAAGATGATGGAAAACAAAGTTAATCTTGGCAGGATTTCAACTCAAAACGTAAAAAGCCGGAACCAACATCGCAAAGTATCTTTTCCGACGCCCTAACGATTCCGCCAATCTACCTCACTACTACTACTACTGCTGCTGCTGCTGCTGCTGCTGCTGCTGCTACTACTACTACTACTACTACTACTACTACTACTACTACTACTAATAATAATAATAATAATAATAATAATAACAAGGACTCGATCAAGTGCCAAAATACAAAACTTTCTCTAGGGGTTACAAAAATAGAAAAGGTAATGGAAAGTGTGAGAAAAATCCCATCCACGTATATGAAGAGAGTGAGGAGGGGGACGGGACGTTGTAGTGTATATGGAAAGACGTCGCGCGCACACACACACACATACACAACTAGATACATATACTTAGCTATAAACAAATGCAAATACATTCATGCATACAAGCCCACACAGATTTGCATGGAATTTATTTTTTAAAAGTGCAAAAAAATAATAGTTAAAACAAAGTATAATTAAACAAAATAAATCATGACATATTATCGGGTTAACTCCACAACTCTAAACACTTAATCATTTCTCAAATTGTGTTTGAATGCAACCGAATTCACCATTAAGCATTTTTTTTTTTTAGGATATTCTTCAGTTTTGACATAACATCTTAATTTTATGAATAATCTATCTTTTGCGTGTGCTTTAAATTGGTTTCAAATTTTGGCACAACGCCTGAATGTTGGGGAGAGGGGTAAGTCGATTACAACCACTCTAGTCCTCAACTGGTACTTATTTTATCGAATCCGAAAAGATGAAAAGTAAAGTCAGCCAAGGCAGAATTTGAACTCAGAACGTACAGACGGACGAAATGCCGCTAAGCATTTTGCCAGGCGTACTAACGATTCTGCCAGCTCGTTGCAATCATGTACTTTATATATTCGAGGTAACGCTTTCGTATTTGTATTCTGCTAAGAATCTGGAAAATTAGTATCGGGCAGTTTCAACAAGCCTCAAACAAGCTCTGAAACTTGCCAAACAATGTCACCGAAAGCATTTTCATAAACTTTTCCTGTGTCCTTTTAAAGAGTAAAATAAACTGTATGAAATTAGACTTAGAAACCAGTCTGTATTAGTTTTATCTTAATTTTTGTGACATCTGTTTGTAATTTCCGGTTTGGCTTTCAACTCTCCCCACCTCTTTCTTCTGTCTGTGTATGTATGTATGTATGTATGTATGTATGTATATATGTATGCATGTATGTATGCACACACACACACACACACACACTTCTCAACACGGTCATTGAATCATTAAACTACCACTTTCGAAAATTAAAAAAAAATTATGGAAGAAGAAAATTTCTCATAAAATAAAAAGAAAATTCTGAATCTCCGTTCTTTAAATTTCTTTTATATTTGTTTTTAAAAAGTTACTTTCTCCACAGTAAGGAATTTCATCCTTCTATCTATCTATCTATCTATCTATCTATCTATCTATCTATCTATCTATCTATTTATCTATCTATCTATTTATCTATCTATCTATCTATCTATCACTTTTTTTTTTAATCTCGATCTTTACACAAGTAACCAAGATAAATCACAGGCACTGTCCACTTCAGTTTCCTCCATTCAGTCATTTCAGAAAGTAGTTCAATGGTTAATTTTATACAGCCATTTTAAAACAAATTTTATTATCGATCTGCTTCTCATGAATTAATAAGCGACACAGCAGCAACGTTCTAACACTGTTCCCCCTCTCTCTCTCTCTCTCTCTCTCTCTCTCTCTCTCTCTCTTTATATATATATATATATATATATATATATATATATATATATATATATATACGTTTACGAATTTGTGTTGCAGGATTCTTGTTGTGAAGTCATGTATTGAAACAGAGATTGTTGTATTTCGAGACGATCGTTATTTATTTACTTTTTTTTTTTTTTGCCAAAGAAACACGCACTATATATTCGTTCTTCATTCGTTTATTACTATTCTTATTCTAATTCGTGTCCATTATCCGGAAATCTTTCGTCACACATCTGTGTGTGTACAGGAGTGAGTGAGAGAGAGAGAGAGAGAGAGAGAGAGAGAGAGGTGTATGTGAGTATGTGTGTGTGTGTGTGTGTGTGTGTGTGTGAGAGAGAGAGAGAGAGAGAGAGAGAGAGAGAGAGAGAGAGAGAGAGAGAGAGAGAGAGTACCGTCTTTTAAAAGAAGTAAGTTTATTACAAAAGGGAAAGAGGACTATGAATCTCTGTTTTTGAAAATTTTCCCCAAGAAAACTTACGAATAAATATTCGTTTTTCTGTCTAATTCATGTCACTTACTTTCCCATGGTCAGTGGTATGTTGTTCTCACTAGAGTCGGCGGGAATCCATCAGACGTATACATTTTTGCTGGTCAAAGCCAGTTTACTCTACCAAAAGGGTCTAACAGGTATCCTTGTTATTCTTTTATTAGTTTTCTTTTACTTGCTTCAGTCATTTGACTGCGGCCATGCTGGAGCACCGTCTTTAGCCGAGCAAATCGACCCCAGAACTTATTCTTTGTAAGCCTAGTACTTATTCTATTGGTCTCTTTTTGCCGAACCGCTAAGTTACGGGGACGTAAACACACCAGCATCGGTTGTCAAGCGATGTTTGGGGGATAAACTCACACACACACAGACACACAAACACACACATATACGACGGGCTTCTTTCAGTTTCCGTCTACCAAATCCACTCACAAGGCTTTGGTCAGCCCGAGGCTATAGTAGAAGACACTTGCCCAAGGTGCCACGCAGTGGGACTGAACCCGGAACCACGTGGTTGGTAAGCAAGCTACTTACCACACAGCCACTCCTGCGCCTATATGAAAAGTTAAAACGTAAAAATCACTACAATCATTATATAAACAGACATTGATTGTCAAAATTTCATATCTCTGGCTTGCTGTAGACAATATTGTATACATAAATAAAAACAGTTAAAAACTAGTGTTTATTTTGATCTCTGAAATGTTTCTTTTATTTCAATATTGTTTCACCTTCTTTTACTTAATTCTTTGTTGAGTATATTCCTATATTTCAATGAAACAAATCATTGCTTATTCCCCGCATAAAACAACGTGTCACCAGTGGCCCGGAAACGAAATTTCATTAGGGGGTGCAAACTCAGGTCCAAAATTTTTGACGAAAATAGTGGATTTTTTTCAGTGTTAGTATCAAAACGAATGCAGGTGTAATCCTTTCTCCTCCATTCTACTATAGGCTCAAGGTCTGAAATTTGGGGGAGGGGGATAGTCGATCACATGACCCTAGTACTTGACTGGTACTTAATTTATCAACCCCGTGAAGATGAACGGCAAAGTCAACCTCGGCGGAATTTGTACTCAGAATGTAAAGACGGACGAAATACTAAGCATTTTCACGGAGTACCAGCTTGCCGCCTTAAATGCAGGTATAATAATTTTTATTATTATGAGGGTTGGCTGAAAAGTTTATGGGCTGAGTAAGACATTCTCATGGAATGTAACCAAATGAAGTTCATTTTTAGCGTAGTTCCTCTTACTGTCCACACAGTTCCATCAGTGTTGCAGTGCTTGGATCACATTGGTGAAGAAGATATACTATTGGTCAAAATAATCATCAACAGCAGATAAGACGTCATTATCACAGCGATACTGGTGTCCAGCTAAATGGGGTTTTTTTCATGTTAGGAAACAGATGATAGTCAGATGGAACCAAATCACTAACATAAAGAGGGTGATCGACCAGTTCAAAGCTAGTCACTTACAGCAGCCATTGTCCTAATGAAACAAGAACCCATTCATCAGTTTTTTCTGGGCGTTAGGGCTTGATAGCCTTTCGTAACTCCCTTAACAAGTTGGCATAGAACTCCTCATTGAAGATAATCAATAAACACAATGTCTTTTTCATTTCAAACAACTGAGGCCATCATCTTCCCTGCAGATGAAACGACGCTGCCTTCTTTGGAGTGAGTGAAGAGGAGTGTTTCCACTGCATGAATTGCCTCTTTGTTTCTGGTTCAAAGTGATGAAGCCAACACACATCCAAGGTTAAGAAACGTTCAAGGATCTGCCTCAAACAATGTCAAATATTTTCATAATTAGTGCTTTTTTGATGACGTATCAGAAGACATGGCACCCACCGAACAGAAACTTACGTCATGCTAAATTCATTGCGCAAAATATTCTGCACTCTCTCGAGTGATGTGCTAATAGCATTGACTATTTGATTTATAGTCAATCGCCTGTCATCCATCACCATGTGATGAACACGATCAATGTTTTCACCGGTGGTGGCAGCTGCAGGACGTCCAGACTATGGATCGTCTCAAGGCTCTCTCTTCCCTTGCTAAATTCAGATGCCAGTTTTGCATTGTTGATAAGGCTGGGGCGTCATCCCCTAATGTATTAACTATGTCAGCATGAATGTCCTTGAGGGCTAGACCCTTTTTCTGTAGCTGCTTGATTACAGCACGATGTCAAATTTTGTTGAGTTTTCAAAAGAAGTTGCTAATAGTTACATTTGAAGTTTCTCTGAACAATCAGATGTCAGTTTACTCGGAAAGAAACAACGCAGTTTTTAACGGGAAGACTTGAAATTACTAAAAGCAAGATTCCATAGCTCTCGCACCTCTTTTTCATTGTCAGCCAGTGAACTTTTCAGACCATTCTCGTATATATAGAAAAGCGCTTCAAATCATTCCAAAAATCTTTCCATGCTCGCTCGTTTTGGCAATGAAACTTTCCATGAGGATGTGCAAAGCGTTTTCCTTCCACAAGTTTTTATGCGCATGCATTATGGCACAATGCGTTAGGCGGTGCTGTGTCATTGTGGTACGGAGCCAGGTTATCAAACGGCGAATTGCGCTGAACGTTCTCTCGATTGATGCAATGACAGAATTAGTTACAAGCGAGAGAACGTTCAGTGCACTTTGCCATTTCAAGACATGGCACCATACCACAATGACGCGGCATAATGCATGTGCATGAAAACTTATGCAATGAAAAAGCTTTGCACATCCTCATGGAAAGTTTCATTGCCAAAACGAGAGCAGACAATTCTTGGAATGATTTGAAGCACTTTTCATATGCATGAGACAGAATAAACTGCATTAGCATCAACACTTGCTAGAACGAATAACAGCATCAGAAGCTCTCCATTTTTTATGAATGTCATGTAATTATTTGGGCAAAGCTTCTTTTTCCGTCCACAGGTCACCAAAGAGTTTGATGTGTGATGACAGTGAGGGCTAGTAAAATGAAAAAGGCAGCTATGTGTAGTGACTTCATTTAGGCACAGAGTAGATTCGAACCTGAATCGGCAAATTTCTCTTAACATTACAACAGCATTTCTCTCAGAGAAAAACAATGGTTACATTTAACATATGGGTTTTGCCGAGCCGATTTATGTCTTTGCCACTTGACCCTCTTAACGTCTTCTAGGCCATGAAAAGTTAGAATTGAGATAATTGAGAATATCTATTGTTCTCTGCAATATTTTTTTAACTAATTTTGTATAGTTATAAATAGAAAAACTCCGTAAGCCAAAATCAGTTAGTGAGAACCGAGTCTAGTTGACCGGTTAAAGCAAACGCCGTCTCTGAAGGAAAAAGGCACAGAGAGACAATTATGGTAACTCACCAACGAAGCAGTTGTTTCATCCCACTACTCTCACTTTCACTAACTCACTTTTCTCTACAACATTACCCAATCTCTATCTGTGATTTACTACTACTCAACGATGAGAACACAAATACAAACCAAAAAAGAAGAAATTAACTCTCTTAGCTTCAGATGTTTTTCCACTTATATTATTGCATACACCAGCCCGTCGAAGCATAGCATTATATTGAGTAAAGGTAAAATAAAAAATTGGAGTCTATATCAACTTTGATCGCTGTTCTTCTTTCATCTTGCACATCTGCAACATCAACACCCGTTATGTGAGTGACTCTAAGTCAAACCGACTAAGAAGCGAAGGGCAGGATTAGCAAGCTGTTTTTATTAACAGAATGCTAGACATTCTAGAAACTTCCAAGAGAAACGCTAAGCTTCTTGAATAATTAAGAAACACGTCTCATGACAGATACTTCGAGAAACTTAGACAAGGAAGGTTACTCTATAATCTTTCTTGCAAAGGAGTTCATTCAACTATTTAGTTACGTAGACCACTACACACACCCTAGGCAGTCATCCCCCCCCCCCTTTCATGTCATTGCTATGTCCGTCTATTTCTCTACGCCACACGACTGAAAACCACCACTTAGCTGTTATTTCTACAGTTTCTATCTCTGAACTTTCTTGCATAGATTACTTCATTCAACTAGATTCTACATTTTGATTCTATCTATCATCATCGACCAGTAAATAAAATATATTTTATGTTGTAAATATATAGGTCTTGAATTTATTCTTCATCTCTTTATGAACTATTGTAATAACATACACGCAGCCACATCAACACCTTGTACTGACTATATATTTCCACTACAAGTTCTTCTAATGGCTCGAATTTTCCTCTCTTGGTGCATTTGTCATACACATGAAGCACATTTTCGAGCTGGGAAATGATTGGAAAATTCAGTTCATCTCTCCACAGTAGTGTCACCTCTCATGATAATTCCGCCACTCTCCTTTCTGCTTTCAATTGATTTCCCAAGAAACTGGTACCGACCAACAATCTTCTCCTTGAGTGGCATTTGACTTTTGCTGGCCAGTGAGGCTTCTTCTGCAGACACACAACTTCAAGATGAATGGGACTGGAACTGCACCAAATACAGTGTTTAGGAAGGCAGACGAATACAAGAGCACCTGGAAGCATCCCTGGTCTGGTCCCTGGTACATGCTGGACTATGTTATAACTAAGAACAAGGATTGCAGTGATTTCAGATTCACCAGTACTCACAAAACTCTCAAATGTTACTTGGAGCACAGAATGGTTCACAGCAAAGGTATTTGTTAAACCATATGGAAAGAGGCCACTGTAATCCAGTTTATATCCAGTAGCTTCTTTAAAAAATCAGGAAACGACAAAAAATCTTGAAATACATTTAAATTCAAAGCCTGCAGAAATAGAGGAATGCCTGAAGTATTTTGGCGAAATATTCGTGACAACATCAAATCATCTGATGAAGTAGTTCCAGGATTTGTGAAACACAAACACCAACAAGAACGATTCTCAAATTAAACCTCTCATAGAAACTTTGCGCAAGAGACACAAGATATGGATCTCATACAAAAACTTGCCAACATTCAGATTTCTATACATCTCCTCTAGAAAAACTATGCAGAGAACTGCATGAGATGAAACATTTGGTGGACAAAAAAAACCTAAGAATTGGAACAGGCTGCTAACTCTCACAACTTGAGAACACTATATAACATTTTGAAAAATGTGTTTGGCTCCCCAAAAAGGTAGTAGAGAATATATACTCTCTAACGAGGAAACAAAACTCTTAAGTAGGAAAGATGAAATTCTGAAAAGATGGGCTGGGCACTTTAAATCTATATCAAACCAAGAATCCTCTACCGATACTGATGTAATCAACAAAATCCCCAGTGATCTATAATTGAAGAACTAGTGGAACATCCTCCTTCCTTGGAAGAGATAAGTACTACTATCAAAAAACTTTCCAATGGTAAAGGTCTTGAACAAAACGATATTCCCATAGAGGTGTACAAGCATGGTAGCAGACAACTTGTAAGTAAGCTGTGCAAATTGATCTGTTTGATCTGGGAAACTGGATCTGTTCCACGGCAGTTCAAAGATGCAACTATAATGCATTTGTATAAAAACAAAGGGAAGAAGAGTATATGTAATAAACCTTTTTTCCAACAGAAGAATGAAGATAATCAAAAAGAATAGAGAAATGTGTTGTTATTGGCAAGCTATTCTAGTGTAATTTATTTTATTGATACTTCTTTGATTAAAGGTAAAACTAACTTTCGTGGGATTTGAACTCACAATACTGAGGAACATAACTGAATAGAATAAAGCATTTAGTCTGGCACTCCATTCTGGGCAGAATTTTTGGAACAACAGTCCTTCAAAGTTCCATACCTCACGGAAAAGGAAAAGTGAGGTGGACAGGTTTCCTTCCTTTTGTTCTTAATCAATTTTTGTTTCATACAATGGAAAATTTCCTCAAAACTTCTGTCTTTCACATCCCACTACTCAATTCTGTGCCCTTTTATTCCTTCCGTATCATTTAGGAAATGACTCTTCTGATTCATTCTGCCAGCTTCAGCTCCACAGGGTTTATTATTTCTACCTCAGTGGACCCAAACCTACCAATTACATTACTTGCCCATCACATGTACAGTTTTACCTCTACATCTCAGGCAGGGGTAGAGGAGGGGCACACATCATAATCCTGACATGTTAGTGTTGAGTTCAATCCAACTCCATCACAACTTAAGCAAGAATCTTTTAGCCTAAATTTGGTTTGATCCTTAAAGAAACACTAAAATCTCCTTCCCAAAAATCCTCCCATCACCTCACCACTTTCAAAAAGCTACACACTCCCAACATTTCACTTTTAGCTTTTTGGAAATCGGCGAAGTTTCTTCAGAAATAATGTCGTTTACCTGTTGCTTTTAGCATGTCGGGGTTTCTGGTGGTTGTCTGGTGTGTTTTACGTCAGCTATTTCAGTACAATTCTACGCATATGTGAAACATCAGACGGAAGTGAAACATTGAGAGATTTTAGCTTTCTGAAAGCGGGTTGGTGATGGGTGGATGAGGTGGGAGAAGGGGCATTGAGTGTTTCTTTAAGAAAAATTAAACTTTAAAAAATATATATATTTCTCAGATTTGAAATCTCTGTATTTTTCTACGTAGATAAAAAAAAATTCGAAAAAAAGGTACAAATTAAAAAATTGCGGTGGGACGGGAGAAATTAAAATTCTAAAAACGCGATTTCTGAGCAAAATTGTGTTAGCCCACTTTTATACGATGAAACAATGCATAGTTTGTGATCCTTCTTAAGAACAGAAAGCACTTTCATCAAACCCATATAAATTGTACCCTCTCCCCGCTTCACTTTTAAACAAACAATAACTTCTATTGCGCCAGTAATTCAGTTCACTATATATCAGCTGTGCAGATTCTGAAAATAAATAATACAATGTAGCTGTAGGTCATAACACCCGGGCAACGCCGCGATACATTGCTAGTTATCGCTATTTATAAATTTCCAGCCTTCCAACTTATATTTAGTTTCACCTCAGTTTCATGTGGTTAATAAGATGAAATAAGTTCCAATTTCTGTTCGTCTGTTGAAGCACATCTTGTAAATTTCATTATCTTGTAATCAATTTAGGATAAAGGAACTTAATATTAACTTTCTACATACATTGAACTCCACTGAAGACGCCAAGACACTCTTTAGTGCTCTCTCACCAGTAACCATTTTCATCAAGATAATTTAAAGCAGAGAAGCTTAATCCTACTGCTTACAATAATAACCCAGATATCTAACTATTTTTCAACAACACTCGTTCTAGGAATAAATTTATTATCAAAATTTCCTGTTTGGAATATAAATAAATACAGTTATATTCCTGTGTATTTAAGTCTCGCCGTGAAATTAATCCCACGACGGTCTTTTCAGCAGTTTGAGATCCGAAATGACCATGTCGTTGTCAATTTTAACAATTTAAATTTAAGATAACGGTACTTTGTTTGAATTATGTATGTATGTATGTATGTATGTATGTATGTATATGCGAGTGCACGTGCGCGTGTGTTCATTTATTTTATTGGAATTCTTCATTGAAGAAATGAATTAGTTTCTAACAAAGAAACAAAAGTTTTATCACTGGAATTTGGGTAGCAACAACATTGATCATTATTTATTGAACTTTACGAAAACCTTGCATATTTTAACTATTCCACTTACAGATTATATCCGTAACGTGCGCGTTAGCCAGTCTCTTTCTTCGCTTAAAAATTCTAGCTTCCCTAGATTGTGTTTTATAACCAAGAACATTGATGATTATTGGTATAAATTTGAATTGTAATCAGTGTAGAGAAGCTGGAGGTTTCGAAGCAATTATCTATAAATATTTTCCTCGCTGGTTTTGGAAGAAAATGTACATATCTATAGGACAGTTAACCTCTAAATAACAATGTCAAGTGTTTTATGTTTACACTTGGTAAAGTTTTGATGGGAATGTTCCACCAATATTTCTTATGTTGATACTTATACATTTAATAACAATAGGAATCTCTGTATTTAGTCCAGGTCAGTCTTTTTTCAATGTATATTGTTTTTTCATTGTATATTGTTTTTTCATTGTATATTGTTTTTTCATTGTATATTGTTTTTCATTGTATATTGTTTTTCATTGTATGTTGTCATTGAACGGTAGTACTTTGATGACAGTTTTGGGCAGCTGTTAATGACATGTGCAATGTCTTCCACGGAAATGTGACATAATCGATATTTTCGGTATGTATGTATGTATGTATGTATGTATGTATTATATATGTATGTATTCGCGTGCACGTGTGCCTACTTAAATGCACGTGGAATATATATATATATATATATATATATATATATATATATATATATATATATATATATATATATATATATATATATATATATATATATATATATATATATATAGTTAATAAAAAACATATATCAGAAAGAAGCACACACTAAAAAAATATAGTAGTAATATTACAACAAAATTTTATATAGAGTTACCCAAGGTTTCGCACCCACAAAGGCGAGCCTTGTGGACAGCTCGTCAGACTCTATATGAATACAAAATTTTAAAATATCTACATCGCAGACTTGAGGAAACGCTCAGAACTCGAGGAATAATAACCTAGAAAAACGTTAATGAGTACGAAAAAGCGAATCAAACTCGAAAGTCGTCACTCTGCGTGTGTTTGTGCGTGAGTGTGTGTGTGTGTGTGAGTGTGTGTGTATAGATATTCCATGTACATTATATACATATAATACATACATATAATGTATCTGTGTTCGTGTATGTGTATATGTATGAATAGAAGCGAAAACTGGCGGGATCTAGTTCAAAACGGGGGCACCAGTTTTCATTTATGTTTTATGTAGTGTTTTTGGTACCGAAAGACTTTCAAACTTCGTATACTTATCTATTTTGTGTTATAGAACAGAAAAAAATTTTGTATTCGGAGTTATTTCATGTAAAAAATTGTCTTATTTCGATAATTTCAACCAATCACTGACAAGTATTCAGTTGTTTACAGTTACTCCTTTGGGAGTTTAAGCGGTGTAAAGCGTATTTAATCTCCATTTATAATTTCGTTAACATCTGCCTGAACTGTATGAAAGGTTTATTAGCTACTGCCTAACCCTAACCCTACTGCCAATATGCTTCAGCCATTTTTTGACAAGGAAATAATAATTTTATCACCGCCAGAATCGTTTGAGAATCGTTTGTTTACGTAGTCAGCACTTACTGTATTCGACTGAATGGACGTCAGTCATTGGTTGAAATTACAGAAATACGACAACTTTAACATGAAATAACTTGCGGTGTACGTTTTTTTTTGTTAAGAAGACTAAGAGAAAAAGATGTTTTATATGACACATTCTACCAGTGTCCCAAGTTTCAAAGTGTTTCGTTAAGAAAATACTGGTGCCCCCGTTTTGAACTAGATCCAACTGGCGAACTAAGTGAATGAATGGCCGGTTGATTTGGATAAGTAGGTCTAGATAGATAAATTATTGCTATTTCTTCCACTGCCTCGTTCAAAGTGTAGCTGGAAATAATAGACACAGCCTGAGCACCCACGGCACCCCACCCCCACACATCCGCAAACGTCACTCTTTGACACATTTTACGTTTATTTATATAATCCACATATCGCTCAACGACCACTTCCATTTTTTTTTCTCTCTCCATGTATATCTCTTCTCTTTTCCTGCTCACTCATCCACACCCACCCACTTCCCCGCCCCCCATATTTCAGCCGCTCCCTCCTTTGCATGTTTCAGTCGTGTCTAGTTCTCCTACCTGCCCGCCCAACATCCCACTCAATACTTTGTGAGTCCCAATAAATCGTCCGCTTTTCTACTTCTAAGTTTTAAAGACAGAATTTTTAAAAACCATTTTATATATTTTTTTACTTGATGAATTTCTCCCCCCCCCTTTCTCTTTCACCCCTCCCTCCCACATACACACATAGACACACAACCACACATCTCAAAAATCTTAACCTCACCTTCTTTAATTGCCGAGTTTACCATCTTCTCTTTTCTATTTCCGCAATATCTTCTACCTAAAGCCATACTCTAACTTAACTTCTTACACTGACGTCATTCTTAGTTTTGGGAAGAAACAAGCAATATCTTTTACACTCTATCTTTCTATTCCTTGCCTTTTTACCTTGACTTCTTTCTATATTTTTATTTTTATTTGTGAAGCTGTAGTACAAGTAAACGAACGAGTTTACAGACACCAAGCATCACGTTTAAAGAAATATTTAAGTTATTTTAGCCTCATCAAACCGAATTAGTAGAATTTTTAAGGTTTCGGGGTGTTGAATTCCAGAGTTTTAAATTATCAGTCGGTATCCCTCCGAGGCAGCGATAGAGGGATGGTTTTAGGAATTAGGGGCATACTAAAATCTGGAGTAAAGGTAGAGAATGAAAAGATAAGGGGTGGATTTAAAGAAATAAACAACCACTCGTGAGCGGAGAAAGAACATCACCCTCTTCTCCCTTCCATTATCATCAATGCTCCCGGATTACATTTGCATTTCATCTCCTTGAGATCGATGAAACAAAATATGAAGCAAATATTGGAATCGATTTTATCGATACTTAAGTAAGAAATTACACAGAATTGAAAGGAACCATAATCGTAGGAGAGCTGAAACAAAGATCGATTATTTCTTACTAACGGCAAAAATCATTATCATGATTAGAAGAATACAGGGCAGTGCTTCTCCTAGTTAAAAACTTGCTTATCTCTATATATATACGTGTGTGTGTGTGTGTGAGTGTGTGTGTGTGTGTGTGTGTGTGTGTGTGTGTGTGTGTAAATTTATATATAGGTATATGTAAATTTGTGTGCGTGTGTGTGAGTATGTGTGTGTAAATTTATGTATAGGTATATCTAAATTTATATGTGTGTGTGTGTGTGTGTAAATTTATATACATATATATATATATATAGTACACAAATACTTGTTTACATACATGCATGGACACACATACGTGCACAGAGAGAGGAGGGGGTGCGAAAAGAAATATGTTTACATGTTTACATCCATATGTAAGCCTCACTCTTTGCACACACACACACACACACACACACATGTACGCACACGCGCGCACTCCAGGGGTTCTGCTTGTGCGTAGATGTGATGTAATAAGTTTATGTGGTAAAAACGATGAATAGAATGAGTGTAGTAAATAAGGGGTAACTATGCGTGAAGTGGTGTATGATGGTGAGGAGAAATGTATGTAGAGTAATTGACTGAAGCTGTGTTGGTGCAAGGTGAGATGCTGGGTGTAGCCGTGCGTCTGCTGGCGCGTACGCATGAGAAATAAGTTGTTATACTTGGAGACGAGTCTGTGCGTATATCTGTGTGTATTTGTATGTGTGTGTGTGTGTTTTCGTTCAGAATATGTGAATGCATTGTTATATAGTGTTTGTGATCTGTGAGATGTGTGGTGTATTATGGGGGGCGCAATGGGGAAGGGTGGAATACGATGTGGTAGGGTGGAGGTATGGGAACGTAACCATACTATTATGTCAGAGCGGGAGTAGTAGCCCAGATAAACGATGAGGTGTTGTTCTTTATGATAGCGAGGAACAATTGAGCCGTAGTTTGAAATAACACTACAGACCATGAGGTGGAAAACAGCGTCAGTGGATGAATTAAAGTGGTGTGTGTGTGAGAGAGAGGGCACATGGCCTAATGGTAAGGGCTTCGCACTCTCAATCGTGAGATCGTGGTTTCAATTCCTGGTCCGAGTGGTGCATTGTGTTCTTGAGCAAAACGACTTCATTTCACGTTGCTCTGCGATCACTTCGACACCTGACTTGTGGCACATACACTCGAGCACCTATCCAGGAAATGTTGTTTTGATGGAGAGAGCGAGCTAATGTACAGTACAAACATTTGATCGCTATAAACAAATCATTTGTGCAAGTTGTTCAGCAAGAAATAGCAGAACCGTCTTTCTCCGACTGCGAGACACTACCATCATCATCCTTATCACCATCACCACCATCATCATTATCTGTTGGACTGACCTTATAGCTCTACCGCCATAACTTCGTCTCTCATAAATTTTATCGGTGACACTGTTAATGTAGAAGTTGCCAGTGGTGTCTAGTACCTTTCTGGTTTTGATGACCAGGCTTTGTACCTCATCGAGTGTTCAGTCCAATATCCCAAATGTTAGTTCTAGCACTGGTACTGCAATAGCATTGTGAGATATGGTCTAGTTAAATACAGACGTCTCAGAATTCCATATTTTCCTGAGTCTACAGAAGTACTCTTTTGTTATTCTGGTTTTAATCAAAGCAACAATGTATGCAACGTTTTCATCGATTCCGAGATACTTGTAGCTTTCACCAACAGCCGTTGATGTCCATGTTCTCTGCCTGGTCGACAATCTTCCCTCGGTTGACCGTCAAGTGTGAGCATTTATCTTGCCCAAATTCCAATTCTATATCTCGCGAGAATGTTGTGACTAGTTCTAATTGTCTCTTGGTGTTGGTCATATCACCAGAATATAACTTTAGGTCATCAACAAAAAATGTGTGGGTAACGTTAACTTTATTCTTTTCTGCATATCCCAGCACGCAGCCTTAGCATTTTGTTAACAGGGCTGACAAGGGTTTACTGCCAATACAAACAACATTAAAGATAAACCATCAGCCTGGAATATGCCTGTTGATAGCTTAATTTTGTTTGTAACTATAGGTTTTGCTTTAGTAGCTGTCGGTGATAACTATGTGGACTAGTTGCAGTCTCAATGGCATTCACTATAGCAGAAGGCACTTTAGCAGGTATAATGATTCTATTACCCATGAGTGGGGCACATAGTCGAACGCCTTCTTGTAGTCTAGTCATATCGTTAGATGTTGCTTGGTTTCCTTAAGGACAACTTTGTTTAGGAGGAGCTGTTCAGCACAACCCCAGACTCCCCTCTTTCCTCCTGCCTGTTCATCGCTTATTACTCCATTTGTTTGGCAGTAGTCTTGGGGAAACATATTCAGGTAACCTGTGTACAGTTTAAACATGAACTGTATGTATGTCATTATTCAGTTTTATTTCAAGATTACTTGCCATTAGAGAAAAGGCTAGTTTCTAACCTAGATCCAAAGCTCTTTCATTGCAATTTCAACAACATCAACAGGGTATTTTTGTATGTATATATGTATGTATACATGCAGATTCATATGTTTTGTTTTATGTATGTCTTCTCATGCATATAGTTGCATATCTAGACATGCTCATAAATAATTATATGTTAAACTTCTGGAAAGTTTTGGATATTTACAGTTCCAGTGATGACTTGGCTTTGTAGTCTCTGAATCAGTTTTTTTTCCTTTCTGGTTTTGAGAAGCCTATTTCCTCAAGATAGGTATTTAAACAATATGTTACATATCTCAGTGCCCCAATAACTACAGGTATAAACCTGAACTTGCAATCTGGATAGAGGAACTGTAGATCTCTCAATATTTCAGCGTAGGTATTCCCTTTTTCACTGATCTTCAGCTTTATGTTAACATCCATTGGGCAGCTAATTTCCACAACTGTACACAGTTTCTCTTTTCTATCCCAAATCATTATACCAGGTCTGTTATGCTTACATTTTATTGAGGTTTTCACTTGGACATTCCACCAGTACTCTTTTTTATTATGAGTGGCTATGGCTTCTACCATATTGTGGGTTCTTATTTCTTTGTCCTCGGGGTTATCCTTCCGACGGATTTCCTTATATAGTGTCCGAGCTACAACATCATGTCTCATAAGTATATCTACTGATGTACTTATGTATGCACTGTGCTCGTCGATGATAAGGCTAAACTCGACATCACTGGATTTTAAATTGAGAAAAAGTTAAACACTCGAATGTTTCAGAGACCAAATGCTCAAAATGCCGAACTTTGAAATATTTTAGGAAAAATAAAAAGAAAAACGGTCTAAAAAAGCATTCATTTGTAGTTTTAAATAGGAATCTATTTAAGTATGTTGAATTTGCTTAATTCCTGACAACGAGTATTTTTCAAGGACAGCCTTAATTAAGACTTTTTTTTTTCACAGTGCTTATAGTAATTATTTTTTACATAACTTTTAATCCTTCAACTTTTTTAAAAAAACCTGGAAATTGGATCTATCTTATCCCTTTTGCGAATGGACAATTTCACAAATAACTTCTATGATTTAGGGCACATTTTCTTGCATCTTTTTTTTTTTTTAATTTTTTTTTTTTTTTTTTTTAATATTATTCTAGTGAAGGCGCATGGCTCAGTGGTTAGAATGTCGGGCTCATAATCATAAGATATTGAGTTCGATTCCTGGACCGGGCTGTGCTGTGTTCTTGAGTAAGACACTTTATTTCACATTGCTCCAGTTCACTCAGCTGTAGAAATGAGCTGCAACGTCACTAGTGCCAAGCTGTATCGGCCTTTGCCTTTC